>NC_044572.1:121343499-121460999 GCF_901933205.1 Camarhynchus parvulus
ACAAAAAGTAACACAGAATTTTCTGTAATCAAAAGCTTTTGCCAATCTTAAAGGCCCAACTTTTTAATACACCTGGAGTCTCAATTGTAATCATACTCTAGAGTGGTTATCCTTTCAGCTTAGGGTTAAAAAGCTTTGACAGAGCACCACAGGGAAGCTTGGATTGCCCTTACCTACATTGTACCTAGCCTTGGGATAGATAAATACAGTCTCATTCTCTAATGCTACTGACTGCCTCCAGGAACACTAAATTTTAAGAGAGGAAAACATGAATCCTGTATTTCAAGAGAGGTGGAACTAAGCCATTGTTCACTCCCCTTAAAAAGGATATTCAGTGGCCAGTTCAGATTGCCCTAGGGACACCTAAAGCTGCATTAAGTACTTGTGAAAGTGAAAATCCACTGGGAACCCAATTCCAGTGTTTAAACCTCAGCATGAGAAGTGGAGTTCCTAGCAGGGTTCACTTTTATATGTCTCTATAACCAGGTTCAAAACTTACTGTACATGCAGTAAGGATCTGCTATTCCAGCTAACCTACAGAAACACTATGAAGATACAGCCCCTTAGAAAATCACTAACATGAAGAGAAAAAAGCAAACATCTATTTAACTACATCATGACAAAGGCAGGAGAAACAGCGGCTATTCAAGAACTGACAGATCCCTTTTACAAAGTTATGTACCTTATGCTTGGCTCAGAATATTTTTAACACTGCTTTATGTTTTAATTGATGAAAGATAAAAAACCCAGGCTTATTCTTGAGCTGTGTAATAAATAGAACTGATGAGAGAAAAAATCTGTTCCATTTCATAAGAACTGGAGGATTTCCAACATTTGCTTTTATTTCACCTTGGATACTCCAGAGGGGCTATGGTTATGAAACACTGTACATTCAGAATGACCAGTGGCTGAAAATTATCACCTTAGCTAAAAAAAATAAACAATACTTCTCATTCATGGGTTACAAGACCACTGATGTGTGTATATTTGGATTTAACACTGGCAGCTGTTAACATTTCAATCAGTATTTTGTGAATTACAATAAATGTTGGTGCTGAAGTTCTTGCTTTGTAAGAATATATCTCATAGATATAGATCCATTTGCCTCATTGCTATACTGTGAAACTCATAAGGAAAATTGCTGTTACTGACATGGGAAAGCAGACCACAACATTGCCAGACATCATTTTATTATTTGAAACTGTCTCTTACCAGCTTCCTACTTCAGCTCAGTATAGAACCTATATTTAAACATTTTTCCTTCTGGATTTTTTGGCAGTTTCTTTTAAAAAAATTGCATTGAAACAGCAATTTTCTTGCTGGTAATGCATAGACATTATTAATTTGCAGACCTGTACTCTTTTGCCCATACTTAGTCTTTTGTTTTAACTCTGGCGCTTCTCAAGCATAAACTGGCTATTAAAACATATTTGATAATTCCATCAGAAATGTCTCCTTTTGCTTTCTCTCTTGGTGAATCTGAGCAAGGTCACCACCTTGCCTGCCACTCATGCCCATAATCCAGCCACCTTCACCAATTCCATTTGCTTTAGATTTTTTCCCCACTATGTGTTTTCAGATTAACCTCTAAAGCATTAACTTTTATCTCCCCCAGATCCCTCCGAAACCAAAATCAAAATCACAAAAACACACACAAGCACCCAACATCAACAGTGAAAAACAACAGTGAAAAACCTTCTCCAAGCCTTATTTTGCTGTTTTTCTCAAACCCCAACACACACAGTCTTGTCTCACTTGTAAGCAAAGATACTGGATGACATCTTAACAATATCAATCCCCCTTTCTATATTTCAATTAAATATTAGCTGTTATTGGTATCAAAATTTTTTCTCTGAACTACCCTTTTCCTACTTGACTTCGATTTCTTAATGAGAGATTGACTTCTATGTCCCATTTGCCCATGGTACTTACTGCCTATTTGTTACATTTTCTGCTATCTTCTCTTCCACCTATTCCCACTACCTGGGAGATGCTTTCCCTAGCCTTGAGTAAATGCCTCTGAAATGCCTTTGAAAGTTGTCTTTCAAAATCTCCAGCAATACAAACAGACACATTGACAACAGGCTGCAAGTATCCTAAGGTCATAATCTGCTGAAAAATTCTGATCCCAACCCCTCCTTCTGTTATCCTTATCTGTTTTTTGTTATAAAACCCTTGAGTGAAGGGGAGGGCATTGTTTTGCTATATGTTTTCTAGTACATACAGTACTCAGCAAAATAGTGTCCTGGTCTATGGTCTCGGCTGCCAGGGACTCTGGTAATGCAAATAATATATATATAAGTGAAGCACATGCTCCTTGGGCACAGACCACATGTGAGGTAAATAGGATTACATCCTGCAGGTTAAAACTAGCCTACTATGGTAATACAAAAATGTATACCAGCCACATGACCCAAGGGGATCTTCTTGACTGCCTCTTGATAACGCAGGCTGCAGAGCGGTTGTCTGACCAAAGGAGAACTAAGCCTCTCTTGAATTTCACACCTTAAAACATCAATGCTACTGAGGCAGGAGAAATTTCCCGTTAAATGATTCACAGACTTAATCCCTTTGATATTCGATTGGCTGACCACAACTTAGCACAGCATGCTGCTGGAATACATCTTTAGCTCTGACTCACAGAAAGATCTCATTCCCACTGGAATTCTGATGCAGAGACTGGGATTAAAACCAGATCTCACAGGGATGGGAGGAAGGTACAAGACTGCAACTGGCAAGATCTGGTTTATTAACTCCCATCTCTGCCATATTTTAGAAATTTTTCTTTATCTTAGTCTTTGAAAAGCTATTTAATTCCTTAAATTTTAATTCTTCCTCTGTGAGCTCTCTGAATGTGCCTTTACTGTTTGTCAAGCTGTGAGCTATTTAAAAAGTAAGAGCTACAGAACTTTTAATACGTTTCTCTGAAAGTATCAAAATATATATATTAGGGACATAAGCAGAGAGAAGGAAAATGGAGTATAATTATTCTAAACAGAAAAAACAATTTAGGAGATTAGAAATGCTTCTTAGAAGAAAGAAACAACAATAAAAATAAAAATAAAAATAAAAATAAAAATAAAAATAAAAAAAAAAAAAAAAAAATTAAAAATAAAAATAAAAATAAAAATAAAAATAAAAATAAAAATAAAAATAAAAATAAAAATTAACATTAAAATTAAAATTAAATAAAAAATGAAATAAAATAAAATTAAAGGCAGAAAGAAAAATGCCAAGAAAAAAGAAGAATAAAACACAAAAGGCATAATATAGCATTTACAGTGTACCTGTGAGCACTTTCAACATTGTCTATAGTGAGAAAGACAAGTTTTCCTGATGTATTACTAAGGAACATGGAATGATTTCTACAAAGACAAATTCTACAAAAAACCTTTAGAGAAAATACTCCAAATTTTTGTTCTTTTTCTAACACTTTCATTATTCCTGCTTCAGCTTCAAACAAAATCAAGGTTATTTTACTGGCTACCATTAAGTTGCTACAGAAATATAGACTGTGGACAAATCCAGATACTTAACAATCACCTCTGAAAACATGGCTGAACTCCCCACACTTTCCTGTGACCACAAACAAACCAACCTGTCAACAGAGAAAGCCAAAGAAATCCACCAGTAGATAAGAACAAGGAACACTATCATGTTTCACACTGTCTGCACTGTTAAACCCTTGTCAGAGCCCTTTCCTGACGCTGACATTGTCAAACACAAAGCCCCAGATGTGGTGCCACTCAGCCCAGACCCTGGTGCTCCCAGGCACAAGGCGTACAGTGCAGACAAGGTGGGGAGGGAGCTTCTTCTAACTACATTGCAACTGCCAAGATCTCTTCCCATCCTTGGGAAGTATGAGTTTACAGGGCTTTCAGCAAGCCGAGACTGATGCCTGCTGCAACCAGGAGGGAGGGGAAGAGTCCTTGTACAACTGGGCTCTGGTCTCACAAAGTAAGTAGCAATTAACTGCACAGCCTTCCAGGCAAGGCAGAAACCCAAATACAAAAGTACATGCCTTGGGAAGCAACCAGCAGGCAATTCATATGAGTGGGAGTGTTACCTGCCTTGTCCCAGAGCACTCAGCTGGGAGCTCATACTGTGGGCTGCTCCTTCTCCATGGAGACTCATGTCCCATGACACTGCAAGGGAATAGGTGCTTGTCTTGGCACCACTAATTACTACCTATCAACTGATAGTTGGGCTGGCATGTTGAATGGTTCAGGGCTTTTTTCGTCCTCCTGTCCACTTAGAGTGTTTCACTGACACCAAGTACTCAGCTAAGGGGCACTGGTGCCTCCCACTAGACTGGTAGTCACTTGGTGTCTGACTAGGGGTAGCAAGGTCCAAATGTGTGCAAGAGTTGATATGAGTCAGCACTTGCCGCTTCTGAGACACATGATGCCAAACAGCCAAAACTGAGGCACATGAGTGAGCCAGGCCAGTTCATTTTCCAGGCTTGAAGGCAAAGTCTCTTTTCCAAGTAATGCATTCAAAGTTCATATAGCTACTGTTAACATAATGGAACAGTTTAAAAACACTGACTGAGTAAATATCTGTGCCTGTATAATTAATCATTTTATCTACAATGTGACAGATTCACAATGGGCTTTCTTTAATACCATTTCTGTCAGAGACACCACAAATTTTGCCATCACTGTGGAATATTCCTGCAATCTGGTCACATTGTATCTTATAGCCTGTATTATTTTTAACATTAATATTGGGACAATCGACCAGTTTTTGTCATTCTTCATCTAAAGACACCAAAGATAATTATTAAAATATATCTCTGTGTGAAGATAACAGTCTTATACTCCACAACCCAGTGATGGGCTATATAAACTGGATGAAAAGTCTTCCCATAAATATTACACTGTTCTCCTTTTGTGTATAGATAAAAGTATTTTTCAAACCATATTGGTTTTAGATGGTTAAAGAAAGACAAAGAGACAATATCACACGGGCAGTGGCACTGGAAATGGAAATCTGTCTCTGTTTTACACTCATTTGAGTTGATATCAGCAGCTTTGATCATTGCATTCCAAGGATAGTATACACACATTTTACATTTCTGCTCGGGGAAGTGCCTCTGAACCATGCCTTTTGTGTTACTGCTGAGCAGAGAAACACCCAAAGGAGACCTGAATCTGTCTCTCCTTTGCAGGTACTACCTGAGCTTCTTTTGCTATTTTACCTCTCTACAGGTAAATGTACAAAAAACCCTGCTACATTTAATAATAAACCAAGCATGTTCACAGAATCACAGAGTCTGGAACTGGTAAAGTTAGAAGAGATCACAGTGGGTCATCTGGTTCAACCTCCCTGCTCAAGCAGGATCATCCTAGAGCACATGGCACAGGATTGTGTCTAGATGGTTCTTGAATATCTCCAGGAAGGGGGACTCCACAACCTCTCTGGGCAACCTGTTCCAGTGCACAGTCACCTGCACAGTAAAAGTTCTCCCTCACATTCAGGTGGAATTTCCTGTACGTAACTTTCTGCTCATTGCCTCTTGTCCTATTGCTTTGCACCACTGAGAAACTCCTGATACCACCCACTTGTCATAATCCATTCAGGTATTTATAGACATCATTGAGGTCTCTCTCAGCTGAACTTCCTTATCCTGGCCTTGTAATGGAGGTGCTCCAGTCCCCCAGTGACCTTTGGCATCCTCTGGACTCTCTCCAGGAGCCTCATGTCCTCTTGCACTGAGGAACCCAGAACATTGTTTCCTTGGCCTTGTGACTGCTTCAGCCTTGTTAAGCAAACTCATCCTACCTCAATTCGTGTATGTAAGCCACATATCATAATTTTGAATGTCTGAAGATATAGACACTGACCACTGTCATGCTATTCATTGTGGCTTTGGTCAGAATAGAGCAAAATCACCAAATCAGTCAAATAAATTATATTAAATGAAGGAAGCTGGTTGAAAGGAAAGGAAATCAAAATACAGTAATAAAGAATTAGATAAGGGCAAGAACAAACAAAAAGTTGTAGAAATGTTGAAAGTTTTAGATGTCCTGAAGTGTCTGAAAAGGATGCCACTTATGGTGATATACACTAGGACCAAAAAAAACCCAGATGACAGATGTGAATGCTCTGATAGACATTGTAATGAAAGAAAGCTCAAAAGCTTGTACAGAGAAATTAAGTAATAAGCTGGTGAAAGGAAGAAGCCATAGGAAGGGCATCATTTCAGTTCTATTGCTACTGCCTAACTGATAGAGGAAAATTGAAAACAAACAAAAACAACCTGAAAAAACAAGAATATTAAAGACTGAATAGCAGATGCCTGTGAATGAGTGAGGAGCATCAAACAGTAGCACAACTGTAGTCTGTGTGTGTCATGTACAGACTAGACATCAAATGTACATGATTTAGAATGCATCAGCTGACAAAATCTGTTCCTGCTTTCTTTTGCCTACATTTTCAAGCAGCTCAGTCTGAACTGTGTGATTAAAGTTTGATTAAAAATATATACTGATATATATAAAAATATATGCCAGTAGTCTGGTTGTTGTTGGTCACAAATATACAATGATTTGTTGGTAACAATACATCTACAATGACTAGAAGCATAATTTGAATTCTTGCAAAGGTGTGCTTACTTATAATTCTGGACTTTCCAAGAAATATGTTTTTTATGAAGAGTTATTAGTGTCCTCCACTGTTTTCAGAAGCCAAGGTTTTCCCCCAGCCTGTGGAAGATACTTCTCACTGCTAAGCTGTGAAGATTCAGTGCAGGACAGCTAGTGGCAATTCCTTGCCCATGGGATACACTAAAGCAGCATTACCAATGGTGAATGATGTGCTCTATCTATAGGTCTTGAAAGGAGAATATAGTATCTCCTTTCACTGAGCAAGGAAAGAAAAGATGTAGGTATAATGTATTTAAACTATGAATTCTGTGTCCCTGTTCCAAATATGGACTTGCACAGCTATATCAGATTAATCAAAAAATCTGCATTTCATTCATATGATAAGACTTGGAAAATGTGTTACTAGTCACCTAAAACGACAAGTTTATGTACGATATCTTGAAAAACTGTTTGACAACAGAAGGTTGGATGTGACAGATATTTGACATCCTAAACTTCAAACTAGTAAAACTTTGAGGTCAAGCAAAGGTAAAATCAGAATAACCCTCTTCAGATTTTTATCGTATATGATAGAACCACAAATAAACTTTAAGTTCCCTCAGCTTCTAACATGTCTGAACTTGACTGAAAGCTAAAGAGAAAGCTTATGTATTGATTTTCACGTGTAAGCTAAATGCTAAAATAACCTTGACTCATTAAAGATGTCAGCGTTGTAGATGATTTGGATATCTTTGCCATTTGAAAGTGACATATGGATAATTTACTCAAGTTGAGTTATTCTTAAGTAATTTGCAGTGCTGCACAGCTTCAGATTTTTCACCTTCATGATTACCAAGAATACTTTAGCATTAATCACAATATTCAACAGTGGAAATAAAAGTTAGTCTATTTATTGAATCTGTACAAAGAGTAATATTTCTTTTTACACTTAGAAGTTTTACAGTGGGTTGCTTATTGAAATTTTGCCACTGCATGACAAAAAAAAAGTTATAAATAAGAATATATAATTTAAAATTGCAAATTATTTTGCAAATAATAGGTCCATTAAAAAATATCCAGAATGCCTGCCTTATGAAACAGAGTCAGTGCTTGCCCATGTGTTGTATAAATATTACCTATCTAGCCTGTCACCTCTAGTCTGTGAGACAACCAAGATTTTATTTCTAATTGGTTTTTTTATTACTATCAAATAAAAAAGCTCTGTTCATAAAAAATTATTAGGGCTGTTTCGCCAGAAATGTTGTGGTCTGGGATTGCACTTTTTCTTAGGTAAAGTTGCCATCTCTTTTCTTACTGAGAAAGAATTACTCTTTCTCCACATTTGGCAGAATTCTTTTAGCTGTCTCTTGATCTGTTTGGCTTCTAAATGGATACAAGTGTAAGACAAAGATGGAAAAGCACTACTCAGACTGCATGGGATAATGAAAGAGTAGGTGTAGTGCTAAGGAAGGCTCCCTTATAGGAAAAAATATGTGTTCAAACACACTTCAGATGTGACCCTGATATTCATACTCTACATAAGTAAACTTTGTAGCTATTTACAATTTTCAAAGGATAAAAATAGGTGTTCTTTATCCTAAGGCTTTAGGGCAGCTTATTCACCTAAGCAGATAATCTGTGATGCCCTAAGTATGAATATGATGCTAAGAGTGCCTGGGCTTGTGCAACAGGATTTTTAAAATCACAGAGTATGATGCTTATGCAGTATTATCTTTATGTCTAGAATATTTGTAACTTCTGCATGTGATATTTTGAGTTTTGTGCAACACCACTGGAGAGAATTGGATGGGTGGAATAGAGAAGGTCATTCTGAGATCTTCAATCTGAATAAGGCTTTCTAGCCTTTTTAGATAGAACCAGTTCCTGTCACCCCACTACTGAGATGGTATTTTTAAATGGTGTGTCACAGGTATGGCCAAGACACTTGAACCTGATCTCCAAAATCAGAGTGTTGTTAACATGTATGCAGGTTGTTTGCAGTGTCTTCAGATTTTCTCCTGCATTTTTGTATCAGAAGCACAATATGTGAACTGACAATGGATTTCAAAACAATCAAATATAAATTAATTAATCTTGGTCCTAAAATCCCTGGAAGTCTGTGTGCAGAATTTGACTAAGAAAGGCAGCAGTGCCTAGAAAAGGAGAGAAAGGGTGAAGAGGGCTTGGTGAGTGTTCCTTAGGGCTCTAAAGTTATAAAAGAAATTTGCATTTCCAGGGAAATATATGATTAGAGAGTTTGGATTAAGAAGTCATTGGTGAAACTGCAGGACCATATAAAGTAGAATTTGTGTCTGTGCTCCTGCCAGTGCTTGAGTTATTTGGAACACTACACATCTAGAAATGAAGATTTGCTGAAACTTGTGGTACTTCTAATTAAGTCAGACTGTGGTTACAGACCTGTGTCCAGACCTGTTTTCCTTTGCTTGAATTATGTTGGATCTCTCCTAGGAAGGACTGTCTATTGAGTTATCATTTTGCTAAGGAGCACTCAGTGGGAGCTTTAAGATTCCTCTCCAAATACAAAAGGGAATACTTGGTCAAGAATCCAGTACTGGTCTGAATCAGTTAACAGCTCTGCAGGGGTTTTTTTGCCCCCCAAAGAATCACATCAAGGACAGTATACAAAAGGAAAAGTCAACCTGTCTGAAAAGGAAAACAATGAAAATAGCTTTATTTTGGTAAAAATAAAAAACATCAATGCTTGTTTTCTCATTAATTTCTACGGAAGAAAAACATAAGGTAGTGTCTGTAACCCAAGTTAGGAGAAAAGTTGACTGAACATTGACAGACACCACAAAAACTGGTTTAAAAGCTTGATGTTTTGAGGAGATATACTGTTCTTAGAACAAACATTATTGCAGAATGATACAAACTACACTAGGGAAATCAGCTAGAAGGGCGAGCGCTGTCTGAATATGAGGCAGCTTTGAAGAAGTTGGCAGGAGTGTATCTTTTTGGGACAGTCATTGATCAGGCCTTTTGGGACAGGAATGTTTATGACATGTGAAACTGTCATCTGTAAAAGATTGCAACCTGTGCATAGGCACCCACAAAAACACAAGTACTTTAGCATTTGGAGCTTAGAAAAGAACAGTCATATAAAACTTCATTGTAACAGTAGGGATTATATTTTTGAAGTGACAAACAAAATACACAGATATTTTGGAAGAAACCCTTTTTTTCCCCCCCAGTATCCATCTGAAGAAAGTGAGGGAGTAGCCCCCAAAACAAATTGTAGACGGAAGGTATATTAATACTTGAGAACAATGTTATGAGTTACAAGTTTGCTGAAAAAATCTGCCTTCAGCAGAGATGGTGATGAAGTTGTTGATTTTCCTTCCTATGGGTACGTTCTCCCTGGGAAAATGACCACAGAAAAACAGAGGTGAGGAACAGAGAGGATAATATAAGAGGGACACCAGAGTGATACACAAGCAGAAAGGTACTCTCTCTTTGGTAGGATGTAGTTTAAAAGGAAGAATGGATAAATGTTTGATTATTAAACTCATTGTAAGTGTTCTACAAATTAAATATAGTTGTTTAGCATAATTTAAAACTAACAAATAATAGCTCATCACCAAGAAATGGTTTTGACAGATTCCACAAAATTTTCCTTTTGTTCCCAAGTAGAAGGCTTCCAAAATTAGAGACCACTGCTGATATAAAACATGCATGTCCAGGAACTTATCTTGGTATCTTATATATGATAAATCCAAATTCAGAGATATTGTTCCTGAGTATTTATTAACAAGATAAGATAATAATGCATAAGAAGAAACATGAAGTGGGTTGCATAAACTTGTTAGGACTTTTCATTTGAATATAAAATTTTGCAAGGATAGAATGTAGCAGAATACACAAAGTAGCAAGGTGTGTCAAAGGTTTGTTTGGGCAGATATTACTTAAAATCACAAAGCCTTTGATATTTGTGGATTTAAGTTGTGCCTGCTACAAAGTTTTGATGGTGTTAGAGATGGGCGTCTACAAAATACCTGTTCAAACCAGGAAGCAGCATTAAGGGTGCCATAAGCATTCACCCATAGGAAAAATTGTTTCTTTAGAATGTAGTTTCATGTAACTAATTTGAAACTATCTGAGTTTCTAGCTATAACAAAGAGAATGTTTCACCAAAGATGGATAAGAGACTATCAGGCATCTGAAGGCAAACCTCCACCTGCTAGGAGCAGGGAGTTGGGTTCAATGATCATTATGGGGTCCCTCCAACTCAAGATATATTCTATGATAGTATGATCTTTTTTGATAAACAAAGTAAATGTCTGACTTCAAAATTTTCAAAAAGCAAATACAGAAGTATTGGTGATGGTTATAACTACTGTTACATTAAAGCAGCTGATTTTCCCAAATTTGCAAGTATTAACAAGGAAAAATTTATCAAGGATATCCTGATATACATCAAAGAAGTTAGAATTTAAGAAAAAAAGTCATATTGGATTTCTTGTCTTTAAACTTCTATAAACATGACAATAGCACAAACAACAGTATATGATAGAAGGAAAAATGGGAAAGCAAATGAAAGTGGATAAAAGCTGCTCGTTAAAACCTCTAGGAGAGCTTTACTGAAAGAAAGCCAAGGGATATTCCAATGCAATATCAATTTCCATTAAAATTAAAAAAGTAAGAATGCCTTAAAAATCTTATTTGTAACATCTATAGGTTCCCTGTCAGGTTTGTTTGATCATATACTGATGTATAAAGACAGCAATGTTCAGCAGATATTTTAGCTATTTATTTGAAACAAAACAGAGATGCATCTGTCCCATGTGATGCTGCTGTAATTGGAACTTTACCCTCTGTGGCAAAGGTTTTTTAACATTTTTAAATTAACTGGCCAAGATGTCTCACACTCAGGAACTACCAGAATCTCTCTAAACCATAAATTTTAACCATAAAAGAATAGAAAACTGGGCAAATTCCAAGGAACTCGAAGACTGTAAGTGATTTCCATATATTTCAAAGAGTTCAGAAGTTTAACCAGAGAGTTACTAATGGGACAGAATGGTGCTAAATTTAACTAAAAAGCCATTACTCACAAAGTAGATAGAAATTTAATTCTAACAGGCAAAAGTATAGTCAATGCCAAATTGTTCTCCAAAAGACAGGAATTGTCATCAAATTTTTTTGTTTGAGCCTTTCAATAGGATTAGAGACTTCAATTCTGCAGGCAACAGGGACATCTTCCAACCAACTGACTTATTACTAAAAGATATTATGGTTAAGAACAGATTGAGCCCCATGTGATTAATAGGACATACAATTTTGATTTGTAGACAGATGACAGAAACTAGCTAGTTTTGCTGGAAAACAATGAAATTACTTTTTCATTCAGACACAGAATTTCAAATCTGGATCCAGTGTTACCTAACTTCTTAATCAAAAATGCAAATGTCAGAATCACATCTTGCAGATGACACAGATATTGGTAGGGTAGCAAATGATGAGCACATCTCCCATTCACAGGGTGATTTGAATGGCTTGTTAAAATGGGTAGGGCTTGTACTTTTCAATACAGCACTATAAAACATCATATATTGGAGAGTGAAAAAGAAAAGGACTCTGGTTAGAGAATTGAATAATTCTGGACAGCAGTAAGTCAGGGTTGAAACACAATACTGAGTCAGTTAGAGACAACTGCTGATCCTGCTCTTTCTGCAGGACCTGCCTCCATGCCTCCTCTTTCCTTTGTTATGAAAATAAAACCTATGCCAGTGGTAGCAGCATTGAATCAATTTCACTTTGTACATAGCACAGAAAAAGGGTGAGTAGGATATATATCCATCCGTACTTCAACAAGGAGATTTACCTTTGAAGTCTTGAAGGCAAGAGGATACATCCTTTTCAGAAATGTGCACCTGTGAGTACGTTCCAGCTAGGAGTACAGCTCACTGAGTCTGTGACAGGTGCCTCTCTGCAATGGCTCTGGATTCTGTGAGTCCTTATTTAAGGACCTCATTAAATAGCTTATTGGATGTGCAACTCCACAACAAGATGTTAGTTTTAACCAGACCTACTCTTGGCTTTCAGCAAGGCTTTAAGGCTTTCACTCTCCCCAAAGGAACATCTGGGCTTTTGCTGTCTTCCTACTATATCTGATTTTTAAACAGCCCCTTTCAGGAATTTCTGACTAAGCATTAGGTTCCTTTTCACACATCTGGTTAATCAAACTTAGAGACAGCTCCCTGTGTGAATCCTAACTCATTCTCAGTGCAGAATCCTTGGGCTTCCAGCCCCATATGTCTCACATAGCTGCCAGCTTCCACAAGCCCATGCAATTTTGCTTTATATGTAATGTTAGATCTCTAGGCTCAGTGAAGGATTTCTGGCGTAACAATTTGGATTATGGACTGCATAAATTATTTCTTTCATGAGAGCAGTGTTTCCTGATAAAATTCTGCCCCTTTTCATCCTTACCCTATTTCTCTGTTTCACCACCTCGCAGTCTGCCTTCAGCTGCTGCCTTGGAAAATGGATATCCTGGTATCACACAGCAGTTCTAATTGTGTTTGAAGAAAAGTACAGGTTGATGGACTGCAGTAAAATGTCGTGATATCTTGACTGTACTGAGGGGCTGATCTCCAGAGGTTTCAGTTATAATGTACCTGGTGACTGAGGATGGCTTGGGTTGTGGTGCAGAGAGGTCATGATGCTAGTCAGAATTCAGGTGTTAACATCTGGGGGGTGGAGGGACATATTAGCTCCCAAGTGGATTTTGTCTTCTTTTTGTCTTGGAACATTATTTGATAGCAACATGTATGTCAGTTATATAATTATTATCCCATGTCTTTCAATACACGTGTTCTCATTCTAATGGTGGTTTTTTAAGGGTGTGAAACATATAAATGCATTATTATATAAATGTATTTTGCAGTTAAATTTACCTTTTCTTGATATTGGAGGAAGATACTATTAGCAGATGAAAAGCGTGACCTACCTCTATTTTCTCTTCTGCAAAACTTCATGTCTGTCTGACTCTATTTGCTAAAAGACAGGTTGAAAATTTGGCAGTGTTTCTTTGTGAATCAAAATGTAAATATTATATGTTTTGAAAAATCACTTTTTTCCAAATAAATAAAAAGCCACATGGTATAATATAACTTTTAATTTGATGGCAAAACAAGCTCAAATACTGCATATTTTTTTTGTTTGGTTTGGGTTTTATTACATCCTGTTGCTTTACATTTCATATATTACTTGGTTAGTGCTCATGTCTACTTGAGAAACATTGATACCCTGGCTTTCTTTCTATTTCTGCTTTATTTTCCACTAAAATATCACATGCTTTGAAAATTAATTTGGAAGAAAAATAGCATTTGCTACAGCAATATGTCTCATCATTGTGTAGGATATCCTCTGTATCACTCCATCTATTCAGGGTGCTACTGCAATTAATGCAATCACTCTGTAACCTGGCATTTCATAGCAATAATGCTGGCCTTTATGTAGCCTGTCTCCTGTTTTCTATTGTATAAAACTTTTCACTATGGATCTCAGCATGGTTTCGAAAATGCATCTGTCTTATTCTTTATTTTATCACACAACCTTGAAATAAGAAGCTAATTTCTATCACAAACTTGACCTTTAATGCTGTTGAGCCTTATCTTTTCTCATACTTTTTCTTTAACCTTCTAAGATACAAAAGACATCTTAAACCCATACAGAGCGTTAAATCCTAAATATTTTCTAAGCAGCTATGATCTACTTGCCACATTAGAGTTGTAAATTAAGGTCTCATATGTTGCAGGAACCAGCCTTCCATATCACAGTTTTCTCCCCTGAATGAGGCAAGAGTCAGTCAGTAAATATATGTGGTCAACCTCAGATTTGCCTCACTGGGAGTTCACATGTATTTTTAACTGCCTTCAATTGTTAATGTATTCCTCAAATGAGATGCATCACCTTGAAGAATGACTTTTTGCCCTCTGGGAATACGCCAAACAAGTATTTCATTCACTATGATAATCAGTTCTACCTCCAGCAACATATGAAACCCAAATTTAATAGGCACTAGTGATTAGGTTTTAAGACACAGAGTCATCACTGTCCACTGTAACAATAATAATACGGGGGGAAAAGAGGAGAAAAAAATGCACTGAATTTGCTTCTAGGAATCATTAATAAAAGCAATATAACTATCAACATTTGGGGAATATGCTTGATAGATATAATGTGTCTTGTCATTAAAGAAAAAATTATGGACAGCAATTTTTTATTAATTTAGAAATTTTCTTGAGCAGAACTAAAAGCTACTGCTTAAGTTGTATAACCCTGGAAGCCAGAAAAATAAAACCAAACCAAACCAAAACAAAAATAAAAAGAAAAAGGAAGGGGGAACCGCATATCATATTCTTTAAAAGCTTGTAATTATAAAATTTATAATAAAATGAAAAATGTGGGAGAGAAAACGAGAAAATTGAGCTCCCTGAACAGTTTTCAGTGTTAAAATTACACAAGATCTTCCTGAACTTAAACTTTTATAGAAAGCAGAAAGGATAGTTATATGGCATTATAGAAAATAAAAAATCAGCCTTTAAATCAGCAGCTTAGGTTGTGGACAGTAAATGATACAGTGGTTCCACTTTCTTGGAACTGAGAAGCAGAAGAAAATGAAGAAAGATGCCAGTGACAGGGTGAGGATGATGAAAGCAGACTAGCATTATGAATGATATGTTAAGTGATTGGCTCAGAAGGAATCATGGGATTGCTGCCTTTTGCAGATGCTGATTTTCATCTATATTGTTTGCCTCTTTCTCAGAAAGGCCTAACATATGCAGAACGTGTGTGCATGCGCATGAGCAAATAGAACAAATACAGATATATATTTATATGATGTTATATATTCTTATATGTTCAGAAGCCACCTTATCCCTTTTAATGTCCTTACACCTGATCCATTTAGCTAATCATGATAGCTTACTTCAACATAAACCAGCAAACTGTCTTACATGAATTAATATCCTTCTGCTTTCTTTATTCATGCAAGTATAACATTTCTTTTTTCATTTGTCTACCTCACTAAAAGGGAAAACATTTTAGTTGTTTTGTTTTGTTGGTTTTTAGGGGTTTTTTTTACTAATTACTAATTCTGAAAGGCATCTTCTGATCTGCTAAACTGCATAAATACAAGAAATCGTATTTCTACCTAATAACAATGTGTTGTCTAATAGGAAGACATACCAAGGTCCTGTTACATTTCCTTTGATGTGCTTTAAGCTGCATACCGTGCATTCTCTGCTTTCAAACTAACAGGCATTACCAGTATCATTCAGGCTGCTGGCTTCTTTGTGTGGACAAACAGAAAGATAAAATGATGCTTAACACTGATGAGATATATCAAAAACACATGCATGCAATTAAATGTAATACTAATTTTGAAGGGTCGTTTTACTAAGATTACCTTCAGCAACATTTTGGCGTCATAAACAATCCCTGACTCCAAGCTTCATCTCTGAACATTAACTCTTTAGTGTCCCATTCATTTATTTTTAGCCCTGTATTCTTTGACTATTCTTCCTTTGCAATTGAAACTATTTGAATTTTAAAGGGTCTATGGGGGTCACAGCTAGTGTATTAAAAAACACCCTAAATTATTTTTCTGTAAGATTCTGATTTGAGAAAAAAGTAAATAGTTAAATCGTCCCATTTTATAAAATATATTTCTTTTTAGCTGCGCAATTTAGGTACCAAATAATTTGTTTCAAAAACACCTAGCATCTTAAGAAATGGACACAAAGGTGTGTAGATATCTAAATACTAAGAAGGATGTACTCATTTTCATCTGAATATCTCGTTAGAGATTATTCATTTTATCAATACTTATGATGGCCATGATAATATTTAGGATACTATTTCTGGCAAAAAAAAAGATGCCAGAGAACTATTCAGTTTAAAGTTTCTTAGCTTTAGACTCTATTCTACGTCAGGTCAGTGGCATTTATGTAACTAATTTCTTGCTGCAATCCTATCACTTCACTGAATATTTACCAATTGCTTGTGGGGAAAAATAATGAATTCATTTTTTCAGAGCAATAAATATTGATAATTAAACTAATGAAGTATTATTATTTTTTCCAGTCTGGACATAGAATTGACCCAGGTGCTCATTATTAAAACTTTTTAATATATTTTTGCAGAATGAGAAAATGAACATCAGTGAACCAATATAATTAGCATTCCTTCTAAATAGATGATATAGTTATATACTTGTTAGTATTAGGAGATCCTACAAATTTCATTTATCAAGATACAGCCCAGCAGGCATTTTCTAGTGAAAAGGGCGCCTGTGAATCCCCAGTATACCACTCAGATCACCCCCTGAGGGGAAACGCAACTTGCATTCAAATCAAACGTTTTCCTATCAAATGCTCCACTAATGGCTTTCCTATGAGACCCAAGCCTCTCAGTCACCTACTACCTATTTAGACATGTCAAAACAGAATTCATTGTTTATTTGTATTTCATTGAAGTGAGTCTGTTTTCTCATATTGAATTTGTATCCAAACCCCAGGTTGTCAATACTACTTAGTTAGATCTGCTGTTTGTTGTGTTTTTCTCTGCATGCGATCCAGGGGAAAAATTAGTGTCACTCATGCCAGTTTCAACCCTCCTATAAATCCTTAAGCAGTGTATTAAATAATTTTATAAAGTAACTAGCATATATATTGAGGGACATTGGAAACAGTTCTCACATTGAAAGCTGTTTTATCAGATGCAGTGATGACTTTGCCATGCTAAGGTTTGACCAGAAAAAGCTAGAAAAATAAATAGTGTAAGGAAAAAAAAAGTGGGGGGAGAAGGGGGAGGCCATTGTTTTCAGCATTTCTCTAAATTACAGTAAGTTTAATTGCCTCACTTCAATATAGCTCAGCTAGTCAGTAGACATACGTGACTGCAGTGATTTTTGTGAGAATTATTTAAATTAATTCTGTTAGCAGCATCTAAGTTAGTTTACTTGTGCTTAAGCCTAAATCTCTGCATTAAACATTCCATAAAAACAAGAACTAAGTGTTATGTTTGATATGCACTTCAAAAGCCTAAAAGGCCAAAGAAAGCCCTTCCTTAATTATTGAAGAAGTGTCTGTAAAGGAAACATGAGCAAATAGCATTCATGCTTTCATCCCCAGTAACCTTTTATTGTCCTTTTCTTCAGATGGCCAAGTCAGTATATTTAATAAAGGGAGCAGCAACCATCAAAGAAGGCAGGGGTCTAATAAATGGTCCTGATTAAAGGCCCTGACAGGGTATGAACTTTGCATAAATTTTCCTATGGTGTCAGGCTAGGATCCTGATTGAAAACCCATTAACATAATCACACATTTAGAGGAAATGCTATAATGTATCAAAAACATTTCCCTTAGTGTAATAATTTTAAGGACATTAAAATGCAAATGATAATAAGGAGCTGTGTTTTAGTGATGTTCTGAAAGCCTGATTATTCAAATATTTAGTATGAAATATGGAAGCTCCTTTAACTAATGCATCTACATGATTTCAAAGATTTAATCTATATTTGTACTTGAAAGACTTTCATACCACTACTGAATATTTCCTGTTAATTTAGACTTGCAAAATCCAGCAAGAAATTTAGTTTAAATGGTAGTGCTAAGTGCTAAGACCTTTTAGCCTGCTTAAAAAATAAAAAAAATAATAATAAAAAAAGTCTGTGTTGAAACCAGGACACTGGGACACAAGCCATGCTCTTTCATTAAGTACTGAACTGTAAAAGTTCATATTTTGGCATCTTTTGGCTTATAAAAATAGTTTGCAGAATTTGAATCATACTTTTCTCTGTTTCTATTAAAATATAGGCTTAAAACAGATGGACCATTCAATCTCAGCAATGATATTCTTTAATGCTAATTTTTAACAATAAAAGAAACACTATCCTCCCACACACAAATAGCCATAATTAGGTAAAGAATGACTGCTTCAGACTGATGACTTTCAATATGCTTGAGTCTAGCATACTGGTATAAGAGGCCAGAAAGGTCAACAGTAATTCATAACTGCTATAAAATTGTGTAGCATCCTAGGGTTTCTGGAGGATGCTGACATTATCATGCTTCTTCTGCTGGTTTGTATATGTAAATTTGTGATAGGAAGTGCACTGCTTTGCCATATCGCATGCAGAGCATCAATCAGGCAGTAGAATACATCAGAGTATTTTCATTATGCCTAGTTATTTACTGCATCAGAAGAAATTACCCTGGCAAGCCAAGCGGCCTTCTCTGGATAGCATGATATGACCAACCAGGTTTCAGCTCAGAAGTCTTGTAAACATTACAGGATTAATCTCACAATCACAATCATCAATCTTTCCTAGTCCTGCCTGGGTGCAACTGCGGAGATTGGTAACCAGGCAATGTAGATTTAAATTTAACCCTGAACATCAAGAGCTATATGTCAGATCCGTGCACCATATTACAAACACCTATATTTTTACTCCAGCTTTAGTACAAAATGATGAAAACATAAAATTTTTGCACTTCAAATTCACATCTAATTTTTCATTCGCATTTTTGATGCATTACAGGGAAATAAGAAATACTCTAGAAAAGATATATTTCATAATACCAGAATCTAATGTTAAAATGATGCACTGTGATGCCTAGATCAAATGTATGTATTAGAGACAACTGACACTGCAGTAAAATGTGGAGTGGTAATACAGGTTCAGGACCAGACTTGGGCTCCCTGGCACTGAGCCATTAGAGGTTAGGGCACTGTAGGGGTAATGTACTTAGCCTCTAACAAATGGAGCATTAAATACATCACGCTGACTCATAGGTAGCACTGGCACCAGTTTCTGAAATGACTGCTTGCTTGCCCTCTTGCCAAAGGAGGGAGAGATTCTGGCAAATCTAGGTGCTCTGTGTAAAAATGAGAAGCTGGGAAATGAGAGCAGCCTATATGAATGTTTCATCACTGTGTGTTTAACTATGTGCAGTATATAACCTAGCCTACGGAGATAATGCAGAAGATAACATGTATTCTTTTTCCTTTTTGTTTTTCTTTTTTAAAGTCACACGAAAATAGCAGCGATAGTGATTATTTTTCAGTAGTCAAGAAACAATAAATATATAATGAGCGGATCATGTATAGAGACTGTATGGCAGTTTAATTTGAACTCTGATCTTTATTTTTATTCTTGTTCAAAATACTTTTTTTTGCTGCATGCATCCAAAACATTTTTCTCCCTTTCTATCTCTGCATCCTAAACATTTTTCTCCCTTTCTATCTCTCTGTCTCTGGTTTTCCCTCTCTCACTCTGTCTCTTTGTCTTTCTCTTTCTCGCTCTTTCTCACATATATTGTTGTTTTGTGTTATACAATGCCTATAAAAATTGTTAATAAGCTTGGGTTTACTTTTATGATTTACAGAAATATTAATTTTCATGGGTTTCTGCCTTTCTCTTTATTTAATCAGAACTGCAGGCACTTTACTGCTGTATATGAATGCATTCCCTCTGTAATAGGTTCCTGTTTAGCAAGAGAGCTAGCCTCTGCCTACTAAATAATTCCTGTATAATATGCAGCGATCATACTCATTTGGTCTTCAATGATGAAAACTCTGCAACACAGTGCTTAGCTGATGCACAGATGTGAAACCACTGATTTCAGAGATGCTTCCTGATTTATGCCAGCTGAATGTGTCATTTAAAGCATGCTTTCCTTCTACAGATGTGGGGACTGAACAGTTAAATGCAGAGAAGATGGGTGTATTGCAATGCTTACTCCATTATTTCTGTTCACAATCCTCCTCCCCCAAATTGATTTTTTATCTCTTTGACCATTTTTAAATAACTAATAGCCTGATATACTTTTGTGACTATATCTAGTCACATGCTGTTCCCTTCACAGGCCCAGTTAAACCCACAATACATAAGTCTTCCAGTGCAGATAAGACAAATGTGTACCACCTCACACAGATGAGCTTGGTGCACATGGGTGTGTGATGGGTATGAGACTTACCTGTTTGCAGACAGGAATCACCCAGCTCTTTAGAAGGCAAAAAGCACATTAATACAATGAGCTAGCAATATGATTCCCAGTTCTTTGTGGCTTGTTACCATAGTGAGATTAGGCATTTCTTTGACCACAGGCTTGTGGAAATTTCTTGGGTAAGGAGGAAGATATGAGAATAGTATAAAAAAATAGTTTGGCCTAGTCCCTTAATGCAGGATATGCTTCTGCCTCTCATGCCTAGAACATCTTCAGTCTCTGGGCAGCCACAGTACAATCCTTTGGGCCCAGCTCTGCTATAGCAAATGTAACCTCCTGCCCTTCTGCTGGAGCATGGACAGGTTGACAGCGCCAGAGGTGGCGAGCAGGTACACAGCCCTGTATGCACACAAGGAAGCCCAAGACTCCTGAATTTGTGCAGCAATGGAGATTACAGACTTAAACCATGGCCTGCACATCATGAAACGGTGGGACCTTCACCCTTCTTTAAAAGATTGTAAAGAAAAATATCTTCATTCTCTCTTCCCATCATTCAAAATTCCCATTAAAATGAGATATTAATCTTCTTGTTCAGCGCTAGAAGACAGTGATTATTATTTTTTCTGCTTTTAATATTAACTGATGACACAGAATGAGAAGCTGAGCTATTGTAAACTATCACAGAACAAAAAGCAGGCTGAAAATTCCACCCTTTGCTAAGGTGAATCCACAGCATGACATAAGGCAGGTCACTTGAATCTAAACTTGAAGGAAGTTTGCCCTAGAGAGTGTTGCAATACATGTCAGCTTATTAATTTAGAGACCTATTAGTAACAGGCCACAAACCCACTCATAAATTTATAAAGAGTAAAGGACTGAACAGAACTGTTCAATTCCAGAAATTGCTCATCTGCTTGGTGAATTATGAAATATAATTTTTGCACCTCTTGTACTAGATATACCTAGGAAATTCTGAGCTGGCAATATTTTATGGGTCAGGCAGATTTTTCTAAGCCACTGAATGGCATTGTAGTGTGTGCTATCTTATGAGGACCTGCAGCTCTAGAAGAAGCAAAGGAAACATTTACTTTGGACTATCTCTAACATGCCTTTGCATTTCTAGCAGCTGATGTCCCCGCAGAAAAATATCAAGAAATGATGCTTAGTGTTAGGAGTTGAGAGCATTAGTGCACTGACAAGGACATCACCCAACACTGGAAGACTCAGAAAGTAAGGAGATATCATGAGCACAATATATTTCCATGATGTCTCCCAGTCTTCTCATTTCCATTCATAGTTGCAGAACCACTGACACACTCCATGAATGTAATCAGCTGTGGCTGCAGGAGTTGCTGTTCCACCTGTAAGCAACAGCTGTGTTAGAGGGAGCTTTCCAAATCTGAACGGTTTGGCTGCTGGTGATGCTGCCTACATGAAGTCCCAATGACATCACTTCATCCATTTACAGTTTTGCAAGGCTTAAATTCTGCTTGTCTATACAAGTAGTATGCAGTAAGCACGGGAGTGAATTAACAGAGCACTAACTACAGCACCTCACAGGACTGGGCTCTCTCTTTACATGCTGTTCAGATAATAAGTTCTTCAAGTAAAGTACTCTTTAGGGAAAGTCTTCATTCCTATCAAAAGAGGTACCTTTTTGTATGGATATTCCTAGTATGCATTGTTTGGTGCTACACACTTCACTTTCTACTAAAGGCTATGCCTGTGCAGTGTAGCCAGACTATCATAAATTGACATTAATGCTTACTAGTATCTGCCTCCTCCATCTAAACAACCCCAACCAAATGCTGGCAGAGCCTAAAGCCGGACCTGAAATGCATTCCTTTATACACAAGCCTGAGGCTGTCTCCCCAGCTATTGCCCTAGCTGAACTCAGTGAAGTTGGCATGATGTTGTGGGAGAAGTGATTCTTAAACAGCAATGAAAAACAGGAAAAATCGTTAAAACAGGGGCATCAGTCTTCATGGTTTACACTTAATTAAAAAAAAACTAGGACTCAATACTTATCCTTTCAACAACAGTATCCCATACTCTTTTAAAACTTGCCCAAAATTATTCTTAGCTTTGGTTCTTTGAACTCTTCTTAACAGTTTGTTTTTTTCTTATCAGTTGCATCAAACAGGATCTAACATCAACCTTCTTTCACCACCTCAGAGTAAATTAGGATGCTCTAGGAATCCAGCCTAGGCTGTTTTATTGTACCTATCACTGTAGTATGTATGAGCTCAGCATCTCCCAAGACCAGGTTCTTCGTTTATAATGCTGCTTAGGTTATAAGGTCTTAGAAGAAAATACTCTGGTTTCTTCCCCGCCTTAATAGCCTGGCCTACTGTTTGCCTTACATAAATAAACTGTAATAGTAAACTGTTACATTATTTGGATGAATTTCAAAAAAATGTTTATCCATTTCACCTGTTCTCAGCTTTACAATATTGCAGTCACTTAATGTGACAGTATTAGCTGCACCTTTGGGATTGTCCATCTGTAGGGCAAAAAAAAATTAAGACCTTCACCATTTTGGGTATAAGCTAGAAGTGTGTATGCATTCTGCTTCACATAAATCTGTCAGCAGTCTTGGAGCTAGTGCCAGGAAGTAGATGGAGCACTCCACCCCACTAACAACCAGGTTTGTGGTAATGACAGACTAGAAAATATTTTATGATTCCACTGGAGCCTTATCCCTAAATCTCCATGTTTGTGAAACTCAGATGTAGAGTAGCATGGAGAAAGCCACATCTCTTGATGAGACAGAAAGTGCCTGCTAATTTGTGTAATGATTCCACCACAGAATATCTTTAATGGTCACTTCAGACTAGAAACCACTGCTTATGTGTGTGTCCATGCTTAGTAGCTCTGACAGAGCTGGGAGGAGCTAGAATAAAACTAGGCAGACCATCAGGAAACCAGACAGTGGACAAGCTAACCATACTATTATAATGCAATTGAATTAATAGGCTTTGTGCCCTCAAAGTTCTTTACTTTGAACACAAGCGATTTAGAGCAGTAAAAGCTCAAATTCAGAGAACGCTGATCCTGATGAAAAATTTGCAGTTTAGGATCTTGTTGTATCCTCTGTGTTTTCTTAACACTAGAAATTTACTTCCATGTGCTTGGGAAATATGTTATCTTGAAAAAATACAAATATAATAAGCCATTTTGAATCACAATAATTATTTATGCTGGCAATTGGACCCAGGAATGAGGATTTATTTTGATCAGCATTTTCCTCTAAACATTTACTGAAAAGACAAAAATAAGCTCTTACTGCAGCAGCAGATATATGCCATACACCTTTAGAACTAGCTACAATGTGAATCCTGTGACCAGGTAGTTCCTAGATTTGCTCAAAATATATGTGACGTAATGCTGCAACAAAAGACATGTAAAAATACTAATTTGAGGTTCTAACACCTGTTAGCTGATATTCTACTCTTCATTTTCCTCATTCTTCTTCTCCTTCTTTCCTTGTTTTGAAAAGAACATTTGGTAGGTCAGCTTTCAGTAGCCAAAAGGGTTAAGTATGTGCATATATTAATACAAAAATACTTTTCTACTTTCCTTGAAACTGTGTAAGTTTTATCTCCATACCAACTCATCTCTCTCTTTCCTTTTGTTCCTTTTCATCATATCATATGAGTACCCTCAAATAAGCTTCTTGGGCAGAAATTTTATATGTCATTAATTCAATCAACACATGTAACTCTCACACTAAAAAGTAAATTATGGATGTCTACAAAGAGCTTCTGTCCATATCTGTACTTAATGTGACAAGTTTTGGAGGCATCTAAGTTTTCCTTGGTTTTTTCTTCTCACTTTACTCCTTCCTTTTCTTTCATTTCTTGTCATTCCTCCTAAAGCCACACTATTACAGGAAGCTTTGCTTGTGAGATGATTGGATTCACACTACATCTTGAATTCTGTTAAATTTTCCTTCCAGGGGCAGGGGCCTAATACATGAAACACTTCTGAGCATTTGAACATAGGCTGCATACACTTCAGCGTTTTCAATAAGAAAAGTTGCATGGTAGATCTTGGCTAAAAGCCAGTATCTAAAATATCCTTAAATATAAGGACCAGGAAGTTGATTTGTATCTGGATAATGAATGCAGAAATCCATTAGAGTGTGCAGATTTCCATTATGATCTCTTGGCAGGTTTTCCTGCTTAAGAGGTGGGCTGCTGAGTGTGGAACAAGATGAAACTTCTGTGGAGCCCTTAGCCCTAAGTTAGGAACATGGAGATGATAAAAGCATGAATCACAGTTTCCAGATCTTCCTTTGACAGCAATAGGCACAGTCTCTTGGGGAAGTGGGAGCGCAACCATTTCTTACCACAATTATCTCTGTAGTCAGGACTATCAATGAATCTAATGTAGCCTCAAGATTGTTCTACATTATCAGCTAGTGAGGGCATATCCTCTGTTGAAGGTACAGTCAACATTACTGATTGCTCCTTTCAGTGTTTTGCATTAACTTACTTTTTGCTTTAGGAGGTTGTTTTAAAAGTTTTAAGTGTCTTGTTCTGCTATGAGTGGCCTTTTAGCTCCTCAGATCCTTGCATAAATTAAAACTTTTCTCATAATTATATGCTCCCTCCTTTGGGAGATAACATTGGTTGTAGGGGCTAAGATGGAGGTGGTGGAGCTGGTGAAAGTTCAGCAAAATTGTGGTATTGCAATAATCTCCAGGGATCTCTGAAAAGAAGAAGTAAGATTAATCCATGCAGGGCTTCATATAGGTAACCTATAGATTGACAACAATCTCACAGTCAGCTGAGGTCTACTTAGAAATGGTTCTACACCACCTTGCATATTTCGTCACCCAGTCACTGAAGGCCACTGATCACCAACACCCAAATAATCTGTATTTTCTGCTCCTGCATGTAGCCTGATGATGATGTCTGCAATATGTTGGTGTAAGACATATCTTTGCATCACAATTTTCTCATTGACCAGCCAAGAAAAGGATTTTAGAGGATATTTGACAGCAGGTGAGATCATTTTGGTCAAGTGCTTACTGTCCTGAATGATCTATTGCACATTATGATGGTTGGGAGATTACTTTCTGTGAACCAGCATTTATGTTTCCGGTCATTAAAGTAGCCAGTTGCACTTTGCTAGCTTTTACTAGCTATTAGGGTCAAGAATTTGCTTAATAAATCATAACAACATATGTGAAGACATTTTTTAAAGCTCTGAAAGTATATAGCACATTATTGGCCATGCCTATGGAGACTCCACCTTTTTTGAGTATTTGAATTGTGCTTCTGCATCATTCAAAATAAAGTCCTGGATACTATATACATTAAGAAAGAGGCCTGAGTAGACTTTTTTTTTCATTTTTATAGACTGAGGGTACGTAAGATACATTGCTTTGCTCTGAGCTTACACAAAAACCAGATATTTGTTTTTGTAATTGAGACCCATGAATGTGCATAGTCATATACCAAGAGAAAGAAGAAACAATTTATGCCAAGCTTTTCCAGCCTCGTGAAGAAGGGAAGCCTTGAATTGGTTTTATTCCTCTTGGTCCAGTGTATTTAGAAATGAAAGACTATGTTGGCCACAAGACAGTAAAGAATCTTCTGTGATCATATGGTGTTATGCTGCGGTTCCTTCAGTATGAGAAAAATTTTCATGAAAGACACTGCATGACTGATTTGTCCATCTAAAATGGCATCAATATTTGGAACAGAGTCAAAAATCTCATCATATAGAATATATGTGTTGCTATATAGGATTATTATGTGTGTAAACACAGTGCGTGTGTGTGTGTGTGTGTGTGTGTGCGTGTTTGCATGTTATGTTTGAGCACAGACCTTATTCTTCCCTTCTAGCCACAGTGACCATAATCAGCATGAAAAGGTTAAGGCATATGCTGCCTTTCGTCACTCCCTGTACATTTATTTGTGTAAGCATGTATTTAAGTATGTACAAACTGCAACTGCAAAGAATTTTCATAAGTTCTCAGTAAAATGCTGTTCATCCTTCTCTTTGGAAAGAAAGACTGCAAAGTTCAACAGGAGTAAGTGAACTTCACTGTAGTTCTTTGTGCTGCTGTCTGCCTTAAAAATCTTCATGAATTTTTAGGTTAAAATACAATAGAAAGATCTTAAAGGTGGCATTTTTATGAAACACAATTTGAGGAAGGGAACCTAAATTAATGGCTCTGGCCCTTCTCTGCCTCTGCTCTTAAATAATTAACATTTATTTGATTGAAGCAATATCTGATGTTATTTGATTGCTTCCCTTTAACAAGGTCTGCAGGAAATACATCTATACAACACACATATATGTATGTATATGTTTCAGTCTTTGGCATGGTCCTGCTTTTAATATTTTTCTTAACTCCCACATTTAAAAGATCAAAGGTTTATAATTTCTGAGATGATATGCTGTAAATGTAGTGATGGTTTTAGTCTTCATTATTTGGGCCTTTTCCTTTTAAATCCACATATAATAATTTGTTTGCTTGATCTCTGACTTTGTTCTTCTGTTATATTTTTTGCCACCTCAAAATTTCTTACCTACCAGGACCACTGTGGAGACGCTGGAGCTTAGGTGTACTGTTGATGCTCCATGCAGACATGAAAAGAATTAAAAAATACTCAGAGGAACTATTTCAGCCTGGAGATTACTCAGAGGAACTATTTCAGCCTGGAGATTTAAATATTAGTCTCAGAAAAGTCTGGTTTAGGGTGGTGGGTGGGTTGGTGGTTAATTTTCTTTTTGTCCTTTTCTTGTTGTTTTTTTTTTTTTTTTTTTAAATCAATATTTTACTGGTTTTTTTTTTTTTTTTTTTTTTTCCCTCAGGACTGGAACCTTGTATTCATACAGCACTTCACACAGTGGGACCTTGATCCTGGCCAGGACCTCTAAGTGCTACCGTTATACAAATAACAGTAAAATGAAGCAGAACAAAACAGGAGCCCTATGGGCTAGTTTTTAATGCTCCTATCTCTTCTTCATCAAAATTAAACTAATTGAAAGATAACACTGAGCAAATGATTTTTTCTATTTTATTTTCTCTGGTTGTACATTTTCATAACATGCACATCATGAAATGAGTGGATGACTCATTTTCAAAAAGAAATGAAAACACTGGATTCACTTGGTTTTACTAGGCAGGCTGCTAAGTATACATTGTTTGGTGGCATCCTATTCTGCTGGACTAACAGTAATTTTTAAAGGGATTTAATGTCATGATACAACACTTTCATTTTAATTGTTATTATTGTATTATTTTAACAATTTTAGTCTGTTAAACAAATCCATGAAAAAATGCTTAATACCACAGAAACAGATTGATCTAAGTTTATGAAATTTACAGATTACCTAAAATGCTAGGAGTTAATTACAGTCTGCTTTCCCTGGCATGTCAGCTTGATTAAATTTGGAGTTCCAAGATGAATTGGCCCAAATTCATTAGTGTTCCCCGGGTGCATATGTTGGTCAAGGTCAAGCGAAGCACATTGACTGTAGTGTTAGTCAGGAGGGGGAAGGGTTTCTAAAGAAGGTGGACTCTTAAAAGGTCTGGGGTTGCAGCAAGAAACTTTGATACTTTTTAACTTAATAAATCTTGACAGCCTAATCATGGCTAAGCCTTTGCAGTGTTATTGGTACAGATGGCAAAGCTAGACATATTTAAAGAGATCTCAGCAGCTAGTGGCAGGAGAGCATTGAATCCAAATGCACTGTTGGGCTCTCAGAGAAAGTGCAAGAAGAGAGGATAAAAAGCTACACAGCATTTCCATCTCTTGACATCTCCAACAGCCTCAGATACAAAATATGATAAGGCTCCTGCTGAGCTAATAAGCCCAACAAATGTCTGTGTCCATGAAGTAGATGAAGTGGGATCAAGTAGTTGGGGGCTGCTGTATGAAAATAAGCCAGCACCCAGGGTATAATGGCACTGTAGAAAGCTGCAAGGTCAGGCTGATGACAGAAACACTGGATAAGTAGAGACCCCATCAGTAAAACGGGTTTGCTTGCTGGATCTGAGCCACACAACTATTAAAAAAATAAAAACAACCCCTGTGCTTCAGAAAACTTGTCTTGTATAGTAAATAGAAGGACAGTGGTTTGTTGTATGAAAAATTGCAATTTTTTCCTACTTATTGCCATACAGATTGTAGATTAATAGTTTCTCCGCAAAATATGACGTCAAAACATTCCTGAAAAGAGCATCTGACTGCAAACTAAAGGAGATTTTTAAAGAAAAAAGGTAGTACCATATGAACAACAGATTTTTTTCAATATTACACTCTTTTTCTCTTAAATTTCAGGTACCTCAAATATATCGCTATTCATCTCACTCTTAAATAAAGCTCTTTGAGTTCCAACAAAGTAATTTAAGAGGAAATCATGCTGGATATACAAGAGTGATAAATGTAACTCCTTTAATTTGAAAAAGCAAAAAAATACCTATCTCGCTGAAATAGCATTAAAAAAATAATTAGGCTGTTCTCTGGAACAGGTCAAGTTGTTGCATTAATTCTTAAAGCATCATATTCCCTTAGTACTACTTGTGAAGGTGTGTTTGAAAAGTACAGGACCTTCTAAATACTGTGTGATTTGTTTGTTATATTTTGGAGATAACATAAAAAAATCTGACAGCAGTTCACAAAGGTCATACCTGTAATTCCCTTTAACTATGTGATGTTTTAAATTTCTACAAACATAATTATTTCCAAATTCTAGCGTGCTGTACATATGCCTCTGAAGGCAAAACAAGGCAGATCCGGTCCTACGAGTAACAACAGCATTAGGAAAATAAATCAGTAGTGATAGATGATGAATATTTATGATTGTTTCTCTCCTACCATTTTAATCATTTAGAGATATTTTCAGTTTTCATCCAGCAGAAGTACAGCTGAACGCCGTGCCTCCCCTGGAGCCCTAGAGAGGATGCACAGCAGCGTGGCGAGCAGGCTCCTTCCCCCGCTCGGGCCGGGCCGTGTATGACAGCGCCGGGCGAGCATTGGGGATGCAGAGCCGCGCCGCTCGGCAGCAGCTCCGGGAGGCTCGGTGCCTCGGGCAGCCTCGGCGGCTCCTGGAGCTCTGTGTCGGCCTTGCAGCAGTGCATTGGCTGCTCCAGCCTTTGAGGCTGCGGCGAGCTGCTCCTGCCCACCCCCGGCGCTGGGCCGAGGGGACGGCGAGGCGACCCGGGCGCCTCCCGGGCCTGCTGGCCCTGAGGAGGGGCTCTGAGGCAGAGGCTCAGGCAGCGGGAGCGAGGGTTGCTATTCGCTTTGATCCTTCTGTGCTGGTGCAAACTGGAGGGGCACGTCCCCCTGCTCTGAGGGGTTTTATTTGGATTAGGTTTGTAGGTGGCTGCCACTCACTTTAACAGCTCGTGTCTGCCTCCCCTCCCTTCCCTTCCATCTTGAATGCACATGACAGTGTTTTTTCAGCCCTGCCAAGCATCCCAGTCTATATATTCCCATTTATCACACAAACATCTCTGCACCTTTTTACTGTTCAACTCCTTCCAATCAGCAGAGAGCCCAGAAGCAATAATATATTTAAAGTACCCTGCCAGAGCATTTTCATTGCCTGATGGCTGAGGAGAGGAGGAAGTCTGAGAGCTGGGGAACAGAGTAGGAAGCGATAGATTAATCTCCTCTGTACTGCACCCAGATTATGATGCACAAACAGGGCTCTAGAAACAAAATAACACATAAAACATAATGTCCAGCATCAGAAGACAAACTTAAAGCTCCATCCCAGGTACTCACCCTAAACGAGCATTATATGCATCTAGTTCTGTTTTATATGGGCCAGAAAACACACTGACTTCATGTCCTTCTTGCTGGTCTCTTGTGCACTTAAAGTGTAAGAATCAGTCAAAAATGAATGGGATGTAAAACTGCTTGTAAACAAGTGGCACTACTAAGCACTGCATTCAAGGCTGGGCTTTCAGGTTGAAAGCCATATAGAACTTAAAAGTGCCAGTTATCAAATACCAGTTACTGAATTACTGAGCACCACCAGTTAATTTTTACAGAAAAGCAGACTCATTTCAGCTTTTGAGCCAAACCAGACAATGGAATGCACCATTAAAACTAATGTGTGAGATGCAGGCTCGCTCTTTAGCTGCATTGTGGATTATGTGATTCATCACAAACTGTTCAAGTCACAGGTGAGCTGCAGAGAAGGAAGGGCCAGGTTCTAGCTTAGCAGCAAATTCTGAAAAGGGCAGAGAACAAAAACAGAAAGACAAGGACTAGTTTGTGAGACAATTCCTTTGCTTGGTTGAAAATGTTATTGCTAGTGCAGCCTAGTTACTTAAATCTGCCTGGATTTTTGCTACTACCAGTGGCTGTTCCTGTAAATTGTAATGGCTCTATATGTCACATTGAAAAGCCATGGCTGCTTTTCAGTCATGCTCACCATACTTCCTTTTCCTGAAGCAAGTATTCATGAAGATTTTCACCCACTCTTTGCAGCCATTGAATCTCCAGGTAGGTAATTTCAGGTAGATGATCTCATTCCGGTCTCAGTGCATCTCTTAAAGATTCACAGGGCTGAACAGAAAGCAGCACATAGGTTTATTGAAACTCAGAACTGATCCACTTCATCTCAGTCATACATTAGCTTTTTTCCAATAAAGGAGAGATGATCATGAGGAACCAAAAAGAAAAAAGAAGGGGGAGTGTGTTAAAAAAAGTTCTTAATTCATAATTTTTATACACATCATGCTTTTAATGAGGGAGGGAAAGCTCCCTTCATTCCTGTATTTTATTAGTGTTTGGGAAAAAAAAGGAAAAGAAAAAAAAGTGAGGCAGTTGGCTTCAATATAGACCCAGTAGCTGTGGTTTCTCACCTGTGTCACAGCAGGGATTTTAACTGGAATAATGCCTGAGAAAGAATAATTTTAGAAATGATATGTGGTCTGCTGTGACAAAGGATATCAATGGTTATTCTACCCATGTAGCATGTAGCTGTGGGACAAGGAGAACTGTATTTTTAAAAATTACCTGGAAACAACTTAGTATTTAAAAAAGGAAAAGGCATATTTAGCAGCTGACACTGACACTGAAGGAACAGTAAAATTTCAGGAAAAAAATCAGGGCAAATGTGCCCCCATTTTTTAGAATTCTTCATAAAACTTGTTAAAGCATAGATACAAGTGTCCATTAATAAGATCATACTTTTACATAATTAACATTATTTGGTATGCTTTTGTGTAAATAATTTGTCACTTACCTTCCTTCATCTTTTAAGCTTCAGCTACACAAGTTGTAAAACAAAGTTACTCCTTTACTTTTTGAAATATTTCTGAATTATTTTAGCATGGTTCTGAAGAGACTCCCAGAGTAATACTCATTGTAGTACTTTAGTTTGCCTAATCCTTTTTTGCTGCAGAGATTTAGGAAGCTGAAAACAATCTCCATCTCTTGTACTAAAAAATTAAAGGTCAGTCGATCTGAAATTCCAGGATGGGCAGCATCCTCAGTGCAACCAGTGGCCAAAGGTAGTTTCTGTTTATGAGTGTGCATCACCCAGCCAAATAAGTAAAGCATATGTGGGAAGAAGGAGCATATACAGGTATCTAGAAAGTGAAAAATTTGACTGAGGATTCCCAGGGAGCTATTCAATCCCATCAAGGATGTTCCAGGAAGATAAAACCCCTTTTTTTTTTCCTCAAATTCATACACTAATATACGTTATCTGCTTCAGCTTAAGGCTGAGAAGGGTCATGTCTGCATGTGAGCAGCTCAGTTCCCTGCAGTGTGACACCTGAGAATGGCATCACTGCCCAACAAGTGCAACAAAGAAGTACAAACAAATGTCCCAAATGCATTATTGGAATAAAATGCAACATTTTTACCCAATGTCCATTCATCACAAAATTTCCAGTTAGGACAAAAATCTTTAAGTCAAATTTTCTAAATGAAGGTCTCCTTTGAAAAACATAGGTGGCTCTTGCATACATCCAGTGTGATAAGGCATTTAAAAAAAATTTAGCTGCTTCCAGAGAAAATCTGATTTTAAAAAATTAGTAATACACTAAAAGCATAGCTAAAAGGGTCTGAAAACAGCTGATATACATTCCATTTACAATGATTAATTTGAATAACTCTAGAAAGGGATGAGTGTAAATGAAAACATAGGATTTTGCTATCATCTCACATACTTCATCAAGCTATTATTTTAAAAGCTAATAGATTTTTTTTAAATGACAGATAAAAACCCACATAATGGATTATATTACAAAATTATTTTAACAGTGGATACCTTAAGCATATAAAATATTAATTTCATCAGTATAATTCATAAACATATGTGTGTGTGTATATATATATATATATATATATATATATATATATATATATGTACCAATTTATATGTAACTCTCTAAAATATAAATTGCAGGGAGTATTTTGACTGGATCTTTATTTTTTTTCCATTGCATCACAGTAAATATTTCCAGTCTTTCCCTTTTTTTTTTTTCTCATGGCAAGAAGTCTGTCTCTCACTGAACAAAGGAAATGATAGATGTGAGCCTCTATGATTGCTGAAAAGGCAGACACAGTAATGACACTCAGAAAATTCTCTTCAGTTCAGAAATCATATCTAGTACATTAGAAGCATTCAGGTTTACAGAGCACTATGTGCAAAAATCTTTTTTTTTCTAGGATCTTGGTTTGTTGTTAAAGTAAATTAGGTAAAACACATCAAATAAGGACATCTAAAATGTATGCCATACAGGATAATTGAGTTTCTATATTTTTTCTTTAATTATTTTAAATTGTTTGTTTTGAGGTAGAAAAGACATATAGTGTATCAGAGAAGAATTGTCTTTGTTACTAATGCAGTATGTAGGAGGCAATGCATACTAGCACCTGAATGCCTAAGAAATACAGGATTTGAAGGTTAATTGACTCACTGACACCAGAGATTGGATTTGTCCCAAACTTTTCATAAATACAGAGACTTTTGTACAGATACATGTGTGAGTCTGTATGTCTGTGACCTAATTCTGACTTTCTTCCAGCTCACAGGAAAGCCACTCTGAATGAGTCGTGACAAAAATGTGGCAGGGGAGAGAGCTGGCAGTAAAAAACAGAAATTCTTGAAAAGTGAGGTGCATTCTTTATTTTTTTGCTTAAGCTGTGCATAGATATTTCTGGTGCCAGACAAAATTTGAAATGGAGATGAAAAATGTAACTTAAATAATTTCTGTTGACATTGCCAAGAACTAAAGGGACTGTGTTTCTGTATACCAAAATCTAGCAAAAATCCACTTATTTGTCCACTGAAATTCAAAATTTGTCAAAGACATGGAAAACATTCGAATGAATCCTTGCTAGAAAAGTGGAACTGAAGTTTACAACACTGGGATTGTGATCATCCTGGTCATTGAATACTAATCAGCCTACAGCAGGTAGCAGGAACTGCATGTCCCAGATCTTACTTCCCCCAAGTCACTCTTCCAGCCAGTACACATTTTTCTATTCAGCCACACCTTATTCTTACATATCTTTGCTGTAGGTACAAACAATACTTTGAAAAAAATCTTGCTTAACAATATAACCATGTATACTCTACAATTTCTTAAACAATGTCCCGAACTTAACTTATTTAATTAGTTTGTTTTTCTGTTCACTTTGGTTTAGAGTTATGGGTTTTTTGTAATATTTGCTACTGTGCTAACTTTGAAGCATTTTGTGCTTCTATCTAAATCAATACAAAGGCCACACTGACTTCAGTAAAAACAATTTTAAATTTTAGAAACAAATTTTTCCCTTTTGTTGATATTCGTTACTTCATAGAATCACAGAATGGTTTGGGGTGGAATCAAATTTAAGCGATCAACTTGTTTCGACTTGTTCCCTGCCATAGGCAGGGACTCCTTCCACTAAACCTCATTGCTCAGAGCCCAGTCCAGCCTGGCTTTGAACACTTTCAGGGATGGGGCATCACAGCTTCTCTGGGCAACCTGTTCCAGTGCCTCACCACCCTCACAGTATCAAATTTCTATATCTAATTAATATTTAATCTAAATTAAATTGTTGTTCCTTGTCCTGTCACTATATTTTCTTGCCAAAAATCCCTCTCTGGCTCTACTGTAGCCCCCTTTAGGTATTGAAAGGTGCTATAAGGTCTTCCTGTAGCCTTCTTTTCTAGGGGAAGTGCTCCAGCCCTCTGGTCATTTTCACAGCCTCCCTCAGGATTCACTCCAAAAGGCCATGTACTCTTGTGCTAAGGACCCCAGAGCTGGGTGCAGCTCTCCAGGTGGAGTCTCATGAGAGCAGAGGGGCAGAATCATTTCCTTCAAGCTACTGGTCACACTGCTTTTGATGCAGACCAAGGTATGGTTGCATTTCTGGGCTGCAAGCACACACTACTGTGTGTGTTGATGAATTGTTTCAATTCATCATGTAATTTGGTCCTTTCCTGAAAATAAAAATGCTATAACCATTTTTTCTTACTCTCAGTTTTTAGTTAGGCGGTATAACACATTTTCTTCATATCATGGTTAGCCTATTCCCACTAGCTTGGAAGTGCTTTTATTTCTGGTTTTCTGACCATATCAGAGGCTTTTGTAAAGAAATATATAGAATAAAATATATCATATTTAAATGGTTTTAAATAAATCAAAATATTAAAAATTGGAATTTTTACATGCTATTCTCTAGCAGGCCTGATTCAACCTGTGAAAATTTTATTAACATATTTTTTCAATAGAAAAAAAACCAGCCATACTAAGTGGTGAACTATTTGAATTTTTTCTGGCCTTTTGTATACCAGTTTATAATTGGTGATCAACAGTTTCCTCAACTATAATCATGAAAGACAGCTAAAATCTTGACAATACTCATTGGGCTAACTGAAGTCTACCACATCACCACTAGTTACAAATGAGATTGCAATGAGATACTCTCTACTATGACTCACACTTTAATTAATGCTGCAGAGAAACCTTATTCTTTTCTGTATGTCAACATGCTTGCCAGAATTTTCATTTCAATTTTTATTGTTAGTTTAATTTCATGTTCATTTGAATTAAAGGGAAAACATTTGGTTTTAATAGCAGTGTATGCAAATGTTTTGAATCACTGGGATTTGACCTTCTGTAGTTTACAAGCTGTGTTGGCAAAGCCTGGCTTTTTTTCAGCTGTAGCAACTGATGTATTGCGTTGTCTGTGGTTACTTGTTCCTGACTCTGAAGCCAATGAGGGTTTTTTTTGGAGACTTTGTCCAAGCTGTTGTAAAGCTATTTTGAGGGTGTAGCAGCTCTCTCATCTGACAAGCGCAACTACTCCTAGCATTGAAGTTGTTAATGTCTTTAAAAAAGTCGTGCCTTGCTATTTGATGTATTTCTACACTCCTGGAGCAGCTTAATACATGTGCTAACAGCTACTCTAAATTAATTTCCTAATATACACCACTTGCTACATATTTAGATTGCCTATTATTAGTTAGCTTTGGATACGTACCTGTAGTGGCCTACTATTTACAGGGACAAGGAAAATTATCTGCTGGCAACCTTGTGACTAGGCATTTCACAGCTAGAGCTAAGAGGTCTAGCTGGTATAAAAGCACTCTTCAGGGTAAAGTTGATGAATTGTAGTAATCCTGACTGGTGTCAGGACAAAGGATTCTCTCTAATTGAGCATGGCTGAAGAATCAGTAAGGGGCAGTATTAGTTAACTGGCCTAAAATGAAACTTTCAATAGGCCATCCCTCCCTCTCACACAGAAAATGAATTGGAGCATTAAAGCCACCCCCCTGCATCATCTCTTATCAAAGACCTCCATCTCTTGCTCATATACAATATAGCCTGCTCCATGGGCTCTGGTACCACCACCACCACTGTTTTCTCCACCACGTTGCGCTGCTCTTGTTAATGGAAACAACTTTGATAGCAATGCATGTTTACCTCTGAGCCATGGGAGAATCATATCAGTAATACTCATTGGTTGCTGAAGAGCATGAGACATCTGCATTATTTTTATGAATACCAGCTCTGACCCTAGAGTTAATTTCATTGAGCTTATCCTGCCCGGGTGGATAGTTCCAAGAAAAGTTTTGGGGAATGTTTGAAGAAGGCAAACAATGATGAAGAAAATAAATGATTGGACAGATTATGAAGAATTCTTGTTGAAACAATAGAGAACCTGGAAATTCTGTCTGTATTTCCTATACCTGGCTATTAAGAGAAGTCAGACGAGTTTAGCAATGTTTTATCTTCCCAGCCAAAATCTGAGATCAAAGGGGACAGTAATCTATTAAAGTCTCTAAAAAAGGGTAAGTATCAGCAGCTGAAGGAAACATGTGCATTTGGTTCCACAAGGGCTGGCAATAACCCTCACCTATGAATTCAGTGTGTCAACTGAGTGGAACTTGTCAACAGTAAAATAAATATGGTTAAACAGTGGGGGCATATGGCTGTTCCTACTTCATCCACTTGCTACGCTTGTTATGCTGCTTTGGGCAAACAAATAATGCTTTGTTTTAAAGAAGTTGTTATGGATCACCTAAAGCTAAATAAAAAAGTATCTTGAGCATCAAAAAATATTTTCGTTTGTCCTGCGTGCAGAAAAATAAAATCTGTGGTTTCTTTCAGGAATATTACACCTACATTTTGAAATAGAAGTCCTGGAATTCTTTCCTTTAGTTTGGACGTAAAATAACAGGCATGGCTCAAGTCCTGAGCAGGTGTATCTCCTAATTACATGGTGTTTGCTTAAAAACCAGCTTCAGACAATGATTGTTTCAGAGGTGTGACAAAAAATTTTATTATTTTAAGTCTATCTCCAGACAGTCTTTTTCTTTAATATAAATATCAAAGGATTAAAATGAAATTTAAAAAGTTGTATTGTTGAAAGGCTGTTGTTAATGGACAGGTATATAAAACTCGGTACCTTGAAGAAGAGGTCTTTCTATATCAGCAAGTAAATTCATGGAAAAACAAGAGTTTTGGTCACTTTGACTTCCTGATATGCTTTCTGCAGCCACAGCATGCTTGCTAACATCTGGTCAACAGAGATCCCTGGGAATATAACACAAAAATTAACTTACATCATATGAGAAGCAATAGGAGGATTTTTTTTTTTAAGTTTGGCTAAGCGTCTCCAGAACTAGTCTCTTGACTTGTTATAAAAGGACTGATAGGGTTAAGTAGTCATAGTCCTTTTTAATAATTTCTCTGCTTACAAGTATAGACTTAACTGACTGGACAGGACATAACACTACATGCATGTAACACAAAAGTGCAAAGTTGTCAATGAGCACTGGCAAGATGGCAGACATGTAGATGGGTTTAGTGCACTGTACCAGTATGATGCAGATAAATTTCTTTGTTTTCAGAAGAAGGAAACAATCCTGGAACTGCAAAGCTGGTCCATAAAAATGCATTATTGGTCAGCATCTGAACATACAGTAGAAAGCAAGACTGTTTTCTGGTGCAAAAAGCAATTGGAGCTACTGTGGTGACACAGGACTCACAGGGACTGGCATCCAGAAAGAGACTCTGAGATGCTGAAATGAGGATTTCTAATGCAAAATGATGTAAAAAAAAGCCTAAGACATATTTATGTTGACAGGAATACTTCTAAGTGGCCTAGGTATAAAGACGAGGTATATACAGGATCTTGCTCCAATTCTCCCTTTTTGTTTACCAGCAAATCTAAAATGGAGGATTATACAGTGGGATGGCTATAGCAAAAAAAATATGGCAACCATTATACTAACCAATCTTAAGAAGTGAAGCCTATGTTCAAGTTCTTGCCTCAGACCAAAAAGAAGAAAGATATAAGGCTGAAGTCCAGGTAAGTGACCAATAATTCATGTGGTTTATATGAATTATTCTTGATAGGCAGTAAACTGATGCAGAATTTAGCTTCAGCTATAGCTGAATGATTACTCCACTTGCCTTGTTATTTTCCTACTAGTATAGCTAGTCCATTTTGGTGTGGATTTTCTTTTGGGTTTTGATTTTGAGTCTTTGTGTGTGTGTTGTTGTTTAATTTTAAGCAAAAGATCTACCCTTATTCTACCTTATGCCACAGCTATAGTACTGGAACTTGATGGGAACATGAAGGAAGCATGTTTCATCTTGAAGAGGAAGACTTTTGAATTCTAAACTTATCCTCATAGAGGATAATCAAAGATTATATCAGTCTGGTTTTCTTCTCCATTTGTTGTTTCTTCTTCGGTTGATGATTTTTCTTTGCTTTTATTTCCACTAAACTCAAGCAATTACAGGTTGCAAGCAAAATTTTGAAAATTTCCACTTTTATTTTGTATTCAAAATTCAAATTAAAGTTCTGGAACTCCTTCTTTATTTAACTGGATCCTTTATTTGGCCCTTACCACTGCTATCCATTATTACTACTCTGATTATATGACACAAAGTCATCACAGAATAGACAAAATCAAGGCCTTGCTTATCTTGCCCTTAGTGTTTCTCTGTTCTTTTTTAGGTAATAAACCTTTCCTAAAATCAGCCTGTGTGGAACAAGTTAACTTAGGTAATGCTGAGTTCATCAGGATCTGCTTGGTAAAATTGTAATATCACAAAATGGTTGAGGCTGAAAGGGACCTCTGGAAGTCATTGGTCCAATCCCTCTTTTCATGGCCACCTGGAGCTGATTGTCAAGAACCATGTCCATACCACTTTTCAATGTCTCCAAGGATGACGACTGCACAACCTCCCTGAGAACCTGTGCCAGTCCTCAGTAACCCTCACCATGAAAAAGTGTTTCCTGATGTTCAGAGGAAACCTCCTGTCCATTCCCATTACCTCTGGTCCTGTCACTGGGCACCGCTGAGAAGAGGATACTACCTGTCCTCTTTGACATTCTAGTCAGGTATTTATATACGTTAATGGGATCCTCCTGAGCTTTCTCTTCTCCAGACTGAACAGTAACAGCTCTCTCAGCCTTTCCTCCTCAGAGAGATACTTCAGTCCTTTCACCATCTTTGTGGCCCTTTGCAGGACCACTCTGGGTAGCAGAGTGACTTCTTTGCAAGGCCCCTCAATAATCTTTGAATAATCATGACAATCAGGAGAAGTGTCCAAGGACACTGGAAGAAAGGACTGAAGGAAAGGAGCTGTCACTTCTGAATAAAAAGAAGGACCTAAGGAACTCCAAGCCTGAGAACCTCACCTCAGTTCCTGGAAAAATTATGGAGTAGCTAATTCCGGAAACCATTTCCAGACACACGAAAAACAAGATAAAGCCTTGATCACTAGACTGGGGATAATTTTCACTTTGACAGGGCTAAATGGAGTTTTCTACTTGCAAGGGAAAGCCTGATTTTAATAAGAGAAGGAAGATTAGAAATCTGGTGTGAAACAGGATCCAAGGTTTGGAGGCCTATAACAGCATCTAGGCAACCACAGAGAGGCATTGCTTCCCTACAAGGTGTATTTTCTTGAGACCATTTTCCTTAGGTTCTCCAAGCAGTATCTAGCCAAGGGGGGTGTGAAAGACTTCTGCTTTGTTCCTGGATCTTGAAACTCTTCATGTGGCAGTCAGTCTTGGGAGTTGATCACGTGAATTCAGCTCCTGCTCTTCAGTGCCCAGTTCAAAGGGAGATTTTTAGCACTTATCCCTATGCAAGAATGATAATGACAGCTGTACTAGTCCATAACTGACCAAAGAATCTGCTTCATACAGCACCTGAGTTAAAAAGATTAGTGCTATCTCAGATGACTTTTGATTTCAAAAGATAGGGCCAAGAGTCCCTAAAAGGTACAGTTCTCCTCAACAAAATCTGGGTATAGAAATTCGGATGAAACATGTGCTTGTGAAGCTGAGTTGCGGACAAGCCTAGTGCTCTGGATAATGAAGGGAAGCACTGGCTGTGAAGAATTTCGTGACAAGGTTTTATACTAGAAATGTATAGGCAATTGGTGTGTGCCAGATGCTCAGATAGAGTGCCTTATGGCCCTTAATTACAGCATGAGAATTTAGGCTTCAAAAAGACTAAGCTACTTAGTACTTGGAAAAGACTTAAATGATGTGGCTATTAGCCTCTTCTAGGGACTGAACCTACTACACTTAGTTTCAGTGTTAGAGAAATCAAAATTATTATGACTTTGGATTCTTGTACGCATTCCTGTAGGCAGCATCATAAGGCATACAATTAAATTTAATTACTATATGAAATTTTAAACAAGAAAATAGGCATTTCTGGTTCTTCTATCCAAAAAGCATCCTATAACTGCAAAAAAAACAAAAGGACAGAGACGCACAATAAAAGTGATCAGAGGTATGGAAATGCTTCTATACATTGAAAATTATACAACAGGTCAGGGGGCTGTGTTATGGGAAAGATAAGTAATTAGGAAAAGAAAAAAGAAAAGAAAAGAAAAGAAAAGAAAAGAAAAGAAAAGAAAAGAAAAGAAAAGAAAAGAAAAGAAAAGAAAAGAAAAGAAAAGAAAAGAAAAGAAAAGAAAAGAAAAGAAAAGAAAAGAAAAGAAAAGAAAAGAAAAGAAAAGAAAAGAAAAAAGAAAAGATTAAATAATAAAATAACAAAAAGTAGTTATGGGAGCAACTGATGAATGTCCACAAAATTCCTTATCATTCTGGAGAATGCACATAGGGAAGTATTGATCCCCTGTATTTTCCTATACAAACATGTGGGCTATCAGATGAAAAAAGCAGCTGGAAATGTAAAAATAAACAAGAGGTTTCTACAACATATAGCTAAGCTGTGGAACTCATTGCTATATTCTGTGGATGTTTAAAAATGTCATGTGTTCCAATTTATGGAGAAAAAACATAAATACAAAAGAGTCTCATTCAAGAAGTCTGAATTACAGCTAAAGGCCAGATGAATATGGGAAACAGTATTACATGCTTGCCTGGTTCTTATCCTCTCCCCCTGACATCTGGTACAGGACGTTGTCAGAGACACAATATGAGACTAGCTAGACCTTTGGTTTGAACCATTATGGCTGTTCTTATTTTCCTATGATTTTAAACTACATGTTATTCCAGAAATTCCCAGGCTGCAATAGTAACTCCAGCTCTAGTCTAAGTGATTACACAGGTGGTACTTCAGTAGACAGTAGTATGGGAACAATGGTATAGCAGTGTCAAATTTGGGCTGGGAACAACTGCACTGGGATCATCAAACCCAGAAGTTTGTAACATACCACTAGGATTCAGTTGCCTGCTATGCATTTAATCTCTGCTTTGGATTATAAATTAAACTGGAATTTAAATAAAAGTCGTGGCCAGAGGTCTTAAACCATGCTGATAGATGTCACAAGGCACTTTTTTTTTTAAGCTATAAGGCACAGAGTAGAATGGTTGTGTTATTTCTGATTGAACACAGAATTATTTTCAAACTCCCTTTCTAAAACTATTCAAGTTTCATTTGTGGCTTGGCTCCTCCATAAACTCTTTGTTCATTACATTTCTACTTGCTTCTGTTGAAAACAGAGATGCTTTCAAGTGAAATGTTTTAAGGAGGGTTAGAAAATGTTCTGGAAATAATTTTAAAACTGATGCATATTCCCTTGGTTTATATCCTGTATCTCCTGTGTCTTACATGTAAAAGTGAAAAAACATACTTTTAATTGTAGAATTTAAAAAACAAACTTTGTTTTTTACTGATTACATTCCTAACTTTACACTATGAGGAGTGCTGACCTAATATGATCTGGAAATTAGTGTCAATGTTCAACCAAGATTAATTATTTAGGAAAAATACAAACTGACATTTAGAAAAAGATAGATGAAATAGAATTCTTGTTAAGCATAGCAATAAGAAATGGAGCATAGGATGGTATAGTAATTGCCATTATATACAGACTAAAGAGAGAGTGATCAAATAAATCAAACCATGATTTAGATTTTCAAAATTTATTAGCTTTTAAAAACTGTGTTATCAATTAATAGAGTGTACTGTTATGAGTTTAAATCGATGAGCACTTTTTTGAAAAATATACAGCAAATGGCTATGTTAATCAAAGGAAATCAAGCTACATTAATGCAGGTTCTTTTAATGGTGAATGATTTATAAACACTTTTTTCTTGGTACACGTTTAATTTTCTTGGTACATGTTTAAATAGATTTTCTATTCTTTGACTAGTAAAATGTTTAAGACTGACAAAATAGTCATATTCTACAGCCTACATAGGAAAAGGCTTTGATTACAATAAAATCACACAAAAATGTGTCATTAAAAAGCATTGGACAGACATAAAACCTAACCTTTTGAGCTGAAGAATACTTAATATTCTCTTCATGATCATGCAAGGGGAAATTCTTTGCTATGGAATAGCTATTTTCCTGTTAAGCAGGCTATTTCATCAATGATTTATTCCTGAGATGTAATAGGTCGTTTAAAATGGTGGTTTAAAAGTTAGGCCTTTTTTGTTTAATTTTCTCACAGGCAGTTGGTAATTATCATGGTCCTGCAGTTTCTCTGGAATGCTGTGGAGGGTCAAATGCCAATGGAACCCTGCTTTATAGGGTAATTAAGACAGTAGACATGGTTATTAAATACATCGTGCTAAACTAAACTGGAATGCTGTGAAATAAAATCCAAAATCATAAATAAAACGTGGGTATTCTAGCAAAAAGGAAAAAAAAAGGAGGCATTCTACAATCATATTTGCAGTAAACAGCTCTGGCTGAATTGTGTCTGAAATTCTGCCATTTAAGTATCCTGAGACTTGCTAGATGTTTCAGGAATATTTTAAAACTAAAAAGAAAAGCAAATGTGCTTTAAGTGTGTTTTGTGTGCAGAAATCCAGTAATCAAAATTCAACCTTATAGTGCTCAGTGTATCTAAAGAATGTTAAAAAAACCTCCACAATGAATAGAACCTTCTGTATTCATAATTACCATGCAGCATGATCTGGAAAATATGTACTAAAACAGGATGATGGATGTAAGTTTAATGTGAATAACAAAAGAAGTTTTGAGAGTCCTGCAGAAAATACCATGGGGTGATAGCCTCTTTTTAAGATATCACCCAGGTTTAGTAGTGTAGCTTTTTTCTTTCTGTCTATCTGAGCATTTAGTATTTGCAATATCCTTTAGGCCACATAGGGAGACAGGACTGTGTGGCTTATGGGCAGGAAAAGAGGGTAAAAATTAAAGGTTTGATCAACAAAAGTAATACTAACAGAATGAAAGGTGAAATACAGTAACCTGTAAGATACTGTACTTCCCTAAGAATATAAACTTGTCTTTATACTTTTTCCATGCTGAAAAGATGGGGTAATACAGTTTCTTCCTAGAAAAACAATGATGAGTATAAAAAAGTGGTGTTAAATTCAGTTTGGAAAATGAGTCTCATATAAAACAAAGTCCTTAAAATACAGAATGAGATTTGTACAAGTGATTCAAAATTGTATTGTCTTTGTCTGGATGATTATATAGGCAAGTTTATTGGTAAATTCATTGCATCACTAGAAAAGGAATTATGTCCTCCCCCTCCTCAAGAAAAAAGAAACTAAATATTTCCAATTCTAGCTGTAAAACTGGAAGCCAGAATGTGCAGTTGACAGGCACAGAGCCAGCTGACTTTAAATCACTAGCCTTTCCATCAGATCAGTCTTCCTACTTCCACATGGAACACATTTTAAGTTAACAATGTGTAGTTTGGCAAAGGAATTGTTTTTCTTTGGCATAGAGTAGTTGTCTCATTTCTTTTAAAAAAAGTATTTTCTGCTTGCTTATATATACAGTGAGTGTGTCGACATTCTTTTGAACTTAAAAACAGTTGTTGCATCAAAAAACTTTACTTAGACAATTACATTCTGACTATTTTGCTTTTTATATATATGTGCAGATATAAGCAAAGTAAATTGATATTTAATTCATCTGTTTGCAGACTGGGGAAACTTCCCCACTTTTCAGCCTTTACTTAAGCACATATGTAAATGTCCATAAAAATGTTGATTAAGCTGCTTTACCACAGACCCTCAGAAGACAGGCCTCCTTCCCACAGTAATTTAAGTAGGTCTCAGTTGATATCAGAGTATTTACGGTGTGGGTATAGACTCTAAGACAAACTAAGATTAAATCTGATCATTTTGCTCTTACTCCAAAACCTGGCCATTTTAACCAGATGTATTTATAGCATGAAAAAGCAGTCGAATGGAATGCTACTCATTCAGACATTTGCAGTTGATTTATTCATTCCCGGTCGCTTCCACTGAAAACTCAGAAAAGCAGAAATGCAAATTTTCAGACATTGGTTCCACATGAAATGGGACAGACCACTGCACCAGCTACTGTTGTGAGACCAGATAGAGCTACTGCTGCCTACACATAAAGAGAGCCATTAAGGAGAAGTTGTTTATTTCTGCTTCTGCAGAAATCATAAACACCAGCCATGAGCCTGACAGCACAAGCTGTGCTGCAGTAAATTCTAGTACTTTGCCGGCCATTCTAAGCTGCCCAGTAAAAGTTACTGTAGCTAAATCCCATATACATTTCATGAAATAATCCTGCCCAGAAGATGGTATCATATTCATGCACAGCAGGGTGTGCAAATGCCTATAAATCATAACGTAGAATCTGAAATATCTATAAAAAAAAATCTGTGCAAATTTAACCATGACCCTTTGCCAGACAATAGGCCTTCATATGCTTTGCAGCTTAGCAGACACCAAGGAATTTTGTTTGGAAGTGATAGCTACTGTCTATGTAATATTTAGGACTATTCATGGAGCATCTGGCAGAAAATAAAAGGGTTTCCTCCTCTAACATATGCTAAAGAAGGATGTGGTCCTGTGCCTGCTCCTCCTCTTCTGACTTTTTGCAAATAGCACAACATAAGAGACAGTAGTTTCTGGCTGCCCTGCTGCCTGTCATGGCTGTCAAGTGAAATCCCATGAATTATTGCTCGTCCAGATGTAAGAGATTTCCAGGCTGCCTTAAACTGCCTGTGGTTTGTGGTACTGGAGAGGAGAGAAACGAGATTAAACTTCATCTCATCAGTGCAATCTGAAAAGATCACACAGAGGACTAATAATCACAGCTTTTTCATTCCAGAGCTGGACCCGAGAGCTCTGTGTTTTTGTTTCAGGGCTATGTCACATTAAGCTTGTTGGAAGACATTGATTAAGGTCAAACAATGTTTGAAGATCAAAAATAAAATTTTTAACTCTGTGTTGCTGCATACATTTTGCATTCTTCAGAAAGTGTCATGCATTACTTTAGCCAGCTGAAACAGAAGAGACTGTGAACAGAGCTCTCTAATTCTGAGATGTCAGCACTTCTTACCATAAAATTATGAAAGATAAAAAAAAGAAAATGTTGACCTCAAATTATTAATCTAATGTCATAGAGTATCCCCTATAAATTCAGAGGAAACCAACAAAAAAAACCCCGACTTCTCATTTTGGTTTCTCCATAAATGTCTGTCTTTGTGATTTTTCAAAATTTGGCATTTTACCCTTTCTTTTTTTTATTACATTTTTATGATTTGTTTGTGCCAGCCACATTGGCTTCTGAACATTTGAGGTTAGTCTGAATGTTTTCTATTAGCAAAGAATACTTATTCAAGCGCTGACTAATTATACAGTTTTCAGAATGCCCAACTGCAATCTTGCATAAGTTAAGAAATAACATCAGACTCAAAATGATAGGTAGAAATTTAAATACAGGTTTTAATTTTTGTTTTGTTATAATATTCCAAAAATTGTTGTTATTGTGTTGTCCACTCCAACCATCTACCTTTAATTTCCAAATGAGTTTATTCAGTTCTCTGAGATGCATACCATACCTAGATATGTATGAATGCAGTGACACACAGAGCAATGTAATGCACAGTTACCTGCAAACTATGCTTTAAATAATAGCTGTAAAAAAAAAGCATAATACTTTAAAACCTAAGTATTTTCAAATTATTACTGTCATGACTACATTTTTTATGAAATCAAGGCAAGCAGAGAGACCCCTGACATTTCACTGCAGCCCTATTAATAATCAAAATATTAATTACAGATAAGGAAAAGATGTTGTTCCAAGAACACCTGGAAATAATTGACAAATGTATGCGACTTAGATCAGAACGTAATTGCCCTGATTCGACCTATGTAGCTTTTCTTAAAAACTGACACAGCTTGTTTAATAATGATGTTGGCTACCAGATGTAAAACCTCCCAGGCCAGCTTCCTTTTCCATTCAAGCTCAGGCATATCACAAAGGCTCTCTAATATGAGGGATACCAGTAAAACAGTGATGAAAACCATAGGTATGAATATCTGCAAGTGGCTCACATGAAAGCATTTACTGCTTTTCATGCACATGTATTAAACCATAGTGGAAAGGAGCCTTTCACTAAAAATGCATTAATTATTTGACACTGGTTTTCTTCAGATTTTTTTTTTTTGCTATGGGATGGAAGTGAAAGATTACAGCTGAAAAAATGATCATCATACTTGAGGTAGGCTCACAGAATCTTTTCTTATGTTCTGTGTGAAGTTGTCTTGAACCGAAACCTCTGCTCCTTAAGGATTAAGGGATTGAAAAGCAAAGACTGAAGCTGTTGTAATTTAAACCCAGCCATTCTCTAGCACAAAGGTGCAAAATGGACTAAGTCAATCTGCTTCTTTGCTAGTTCACCTAAGAAATAATTTTATCTTTTGAAAGTTTTATATTATTAACATTCCAAAGATGTCACTATCTTTAAAGGAAATTTATTCTCTTGATTTTTAAACATGTGAGCAGAGCCATGAGACATGGAATAGGGGAACATGGTTTCAAATTGCAATTTACAGCATTTCTGAAAAATTCCATCTATGTGATGTATAGATAAATCATAAAGACAAAATTAATTAATGAATGTCACTAAGGTGGGTTTTCTTTTGTATAAAAATACCTTGTCTCCAGAAATTCTTGCAGAGCAATTTTCTACTGCTTTTTTAAAAAAGATTTTACATTACTAAAGAGTCATAAAAAGTATCAGATGAAACAAACTTAGTTCCAAGGACTGCAAGAGAAAAGGGAGCATTATGTTATATTGCAGATAATTAATACATTCACTAGACAGAAAAAATCCAGTTAATTACTGGGTGCATGTTAACTGATTGCAGATTCTGAGTTTCAGTAACAAAATTAACTGAATTCACATTTCAGGTTGTTGGTTTCTTTTTAAAGTTTGTCACAAAGACTCAGTACATAATTCTAATCAAAACAAATGAAAACTTATTTTTAAAAATTATTCCCAGTGGAAAAGCACCACATCCAGCAGAAAACAGAGAGCCAGCCCTGTGGTTTGGGCACCACTGTGCCATGCAAGAGACCTGTCTTAGATTACTGGGTCTAATGCACTGCTTGTCGATGGGCGCTCCCCGCTGTGACACTCAGCGTGTGAGAGGAGAGCAGCTCTGCAGCTTTGGGGAACGCAGCCCCTCGCAGCCCTTGCTTGGAGGCTGCTCTAGTTCAGGCAGAAGTGGGCTTCCCAACTCTCCCACTGGTGAATCGGCTGCTGGGGAGGCTTATGTAGAGGGAAATAAGGGAATTGCACTTCTTTGGAAGTTTGGAGAAGTTTTTTTCCCTGGGGGAAAGCACATAAACATATCCTCTTGTGATATGTGTCAAAATTTACTGCCTACAGGAGCAAGCGTAGCCTGTAGAGTTACTTGTATTGACTTTGGACTGCATTGCATAGTTCCCATTTTGGTCACAAAAAGTCACAAAAGTGATTACATATTTGTGTTTGTAAATCATCACCTACCACTGATTTAAAATTGTGACCCACTGTTTATCCATACATTTGATGTGGAGCTAGCAACCAACAATAATATGAGCTTGCCAGCACTTCCCATTTATAACTTCAAAGCCTAACCTGGAGGACCACCCTCTCAAGAGACAGAAGCAATTCATTTTCCATATTCAATGTGCTTCTCTTGAGAGAAAAAAACTGCCAGTCATGCCAAATTGTGTTGAATGATACAAGGGAAAGCTAGTTTTATCACATGGGCAGCTGACACAAAACTCTTCCACTTATCTTAGGTTGGATGGGGACTGAGTTCAGAGATGAAAGGTCAGTTCTTTATCCACTAAGCCCTCTAGATATTCCAAAATCCCCAGTACATTACAAATTTGAACAGTTTAAGCTCTCTTAAATAAAAGAATCTCTTCTCGAGGTAAAGTATACAGTGTATATAGATACAGCCCAGGAGAAACATGTGAAAGGTCAGAGATGTGACCTTTTAACGTCAATAGTTTTATTTATTGACAAGAAGTCCAGTTTAAAGGGCTTAATGAAAAAGCAAGACAAGACTCAAGGAATCTGTTAAACTGCGTAAATTTGACTGCCTAAATAAATTGTGCTGTGTGCCTCAGAAATTGCAATTTCCATGAATGTTTTCTGGGGCTTATTCTTAGCAGAGGTAGCAGCTTCAGAAATGAGCAGCACACTGGTTACACTGACAACCAACAAGCGAGTTACTAGATTTTCCTAATATGGCATAAGGCAGTTGAAGCTGTATTTTTATTTTTCTTGATATTTTCTTTCATGTCATTTAATTATTCTTTTATCCCAAGTAAGGAAAAAAAGGTTGAATCAATATACACTTTGTATTTAGAGCTTGGTCTCACTGAAATCAGTAGAGAAAAACAAGAGAGGATGGTATCAATAAAGATTTCTAATTACTTTTTTTTGTTTGTTTTGTTTTGCTTTGTTTTGTTTTGTTTTTACTGCTTGTATTTATTCAAGAACACACCAGAGAATTCTAGTTACTATATGCATTGCCGAATAGTTGTACTTTTATACTCTCTCTGTAATAAATTATTTTCTGATACTCCAATAGTGCAGTCAGAAATACTCATGACTATGTATATAGATAATACAACTAGTACATTCATATCAATATAAATAATATTGATAATGTTCATATGAATAGATTTTTCAGTGGTCCTGAGCACTACCAGATTCTATTGAAACTATCGCCTGTTGTAGCTCAGATATTTGGAATATAAAGCCCTTTACATCTTAAAATTGATTTTGCTCCTCATCAAGTGCAATCTAGGAGTTCTGAAACTAAAAATGGAATCCAAAAACTTGTTTCCTGCAGTACTTTGGCCTTTTGCAATGCTATTTATAGCCTATAGCATTTTATTAGGTGAATCAATTATATGCATCCTCAAGTACAGGTTTTACATTAATGGACTTTTGGATTTTGTCATTTCAGTAGTAACGTCTGATATTTTAGTTCAATTTTACAGCTTCTCCTCTGAAAAGACAACTGCCTTTTGTGATGTAGTTTAGAGACTTCATTGTGAATAGGCATCAAGGCACACAAATTGAGAAGAGAAAGAGGAGAGACAAAGCTGGATTAAAGATTGCCTTGAACTGCTAGAGCTCTGGCCCAAGCACTCTGCATTCTTGTTTAAAATGCCTTGATGTTAATACTGATCATTTCATCTCTAGTGCCTTTTATGATTTTTTTTTCTATAAAATGAGAAGAAGATAAATTGGGAGCATCTATAATGAGAGAAACTGGATAGGGCAACACAACAAAGTATGCTAGCACTACTTGTAGTAATCTTTTCATCTTATTCCTGTTTCTTTTCTTACCAGCGTGCTAAAATGCCTTTGCAAATTGATATTGATAATTTTTCATATAAATACTAAGTAATACCACACCTTTAGAACCACTTTGCTTATAAAACTTTGTAGCCTAATTAATTCAGCAAGATCTCTTGTCAATATTTCAGACTACCTTCAGCATGACACCATCACTCCGTTTGATCTTTCATGCCACGAAATATGCTATTTGTATTTGTGTCTTACAGACATTTTTAATGATCTCTGAGGTTAGACAAACTATTGATGAAAGATTTCTTGATCAAAACAGATACTTGGTTTCATCCTTAGATAACTGTACAAGCTTTACACTACTAGCTTACTCACCAGCTTCAGTCTGAAGGGTGAAGCTTGTTCATGACACAACTTACAACAACTTCACATTTGGAGGGGTTTTTCCCCTGTATTTTAAACATCAGTGCTCAGCCTCATTACAAGTGAAGCAGATGAATGCTGAATCACCAGTTCTTTCACACCTGTGACAAAACATTAACTAGACTCTCCTTTGAAGGAAATATAGAATTGCTTGAGAGATGTATCTCATTTCTTCATTGTTTAAATTACCTCATTGAAAAGAAATTTCATGCACAAAGAATATGTGCACATGCAACGAGCTAAATTATGAGCAAATTCTCTGGTGTCATTCTGGCTTATTTTTAAGAGCTGGAATGTCCCTCAGTTAATCTGCATTATATTGTGCAGACTACTTTTTATGTAGTCTCATCACTGTGGTGAAATGACTGTTTATCAAAGGTCAGTTACAGTACTCAGAGCCTGACAATGGACTGAAAGGCAGGAGAAGATGAGTAATTTGGAACCTTAATAAAGAAATTTTGCTTTATTTGTGCCTAACCTTGAAAAACACTCACAGATTTCAACTATTATGCAGCATGCAGCAGTAAACTTCTCAAGGGTCTTTTGTCTGCACACCTCACTGCTGCCAGAGGCTCATTGTCTGCTCTTAGTAAGTGCAGTAATACAGGGTGGGTGTTTATTGTATTTATTGACAAGTGCCTTTTGTTTTCCTTGCTTTATTTTTTTCCCCTCTCTCAGGTCTTAATAAACATTCTAGCCTTCCTAATTTTCTTTCTTGCATTTCATTTTAATAAGCATTTGGAGGCAACTTTCCAGAAATGTCAAGGGAAGGAACTTTTATTCTTCCTGAGCCTCTGGACAGATAATTTTTACCTACTGTGTGCAGCACTAGTGTCTGAAGCACACATTAAAAGAATAAATGGCTCTACTCCAGTTCCACATATGGTCAATGTGTTCTCCTGATACGGCCTTACCCTGTCAGATTAATGAGTATATACTTCTTGAAGTTTGCAAATAGAACCTGGTAAATTTTCTGATAAAACAAGGAAATGTGTAAAGGTTTTGTTTTGGAATATTTTTTCTTTAAAATGACCCTTTAGAGAAGGTGTTTTGATGTAATGGCATCAGGAAGAGTTGGTATAAGATTGTTATTAAGGGAGTTTTACATCAAGAACTAAGTTTTTACATTGTGGAGCACTCACTCACAACACCAAATTTTCAGTATCTATGAATACACAGTCTTGAGTTTACTAGTTGATTTCTGAAAAAATCAGAATGTGTCATCATCTCAGGGTGTTCCTATCTTTTTTATTTCCAATTTCTAAATTGAGATAAATCCAGAGCTGACAAGGGTTCAGATAAATTTTGGAACAGACTGGATATCTTGGCCAAATAATAAAAATCTAAACAAACAAACAAATAAAAAACCAAAAACATGGATGAAAAAAATATTATCTATTTAAATCCCTTGCACCTAATGGCAGTTCAGTATTTTCCTTATTGAAAAGGAAATTTTCCTTATTTTAAAAGGCTTCCCTATTTTACATGAACTCACAAATAGAACTTAGGTGTTATAAGATGAATTCTGCTTTTAACTAAAGCCCATGGTTTGCTTATGCTTTTTCTTTGAACTATATATATTAAAATATCAGAAGTTCAAATATATCTAACTTAAGCAATCTGTGTCCTGAAATTCTGCATCATAATATAAAGGTGAACTGGAAAGAAGATGTGTACACTGCCATGGAAGTTGTGAGAACATGTTGTACTAGTACCTTAGCTGTCACTCCAGACAGTCAGATGAAGTAAGTCAATGGATCTATGGTACAGAGGTCAGAGTGGCAGTATTTCTGAAGAATTCCGAGAAGCTGTGTGGAGACTGCTAGTGTGTGAGATGGAGGAAGAAAGAGAAAGATGAGCTATGAATTCCCTAAAGCTATTCTCCTGAATGTGTTCCATAATAAATTTTAAATGTGTGTCGTAGTGGGGTAGAGGGGTCAGATTTACTAATAATTTGCATTAACATTTGTAATATCTATTTTTATGAGCATGATTGCTTTTAAAGTTTTGCAAGTTTATATTCCTCCCCAATAAATTCAGATTTTTTACTGGCCATGCCATTTTCTGTTATTATATACTTTATCTGCATCTTCTATATATGAAATGAAGAGGCTGCTATATCCTTCCTACTCTTTTCTTTGCCTGACTGCTTAACAGACAGAAACTGCTGTAATCTGTCACAGCATCAACCACTGAATGGGGGAGCGGATGTTTTCCCCACAGAACCTAGACAATAACTCTGGACAGGAGGAAAATGGGCTAACACAAGGATCTGATGAGAAAGTACCTTTCCTCCAATGACCCAGCTGGCTTGCTCATGACAAAGCTTTTACAGGACATAACATAAATGAAATAAGAAGAATGAAAGCATTAGACAATGTAGCCAAGGAGAGAGGAGAAAGAGGAACTTAAAGGCAGGCAGACTGTATCTGAGAAGCAGCAAAAGGCAATATTGCCTGTGTGATTGTTCCAGCCTCCACAAAGGGGATTGTTTGCCTAGCTGGGAGCCGCCAGAAAGGATTAGCAGTTTTTCAGGGCAGACAACACCCCCACAATCCCACCTCGGGGTATCTCAGGTGTGAAGTGGGGGCTTGGGGAGAGGGCAATGGTACAGGCTCAATTGGCCAGTAGTGCCCTTGGCTGACATCGTAGTTTATTTGTGAGCTTATTAAGCCTGGCCAGTCCTTTGGGGGCACTCTTGGCAAAGGTCACAAAAGACAAGATTTTGCATAATGAATGCATTAAAATCTTTTTGTTAGTGCATGGGGAGCAAGAGGATAATGGCAATGAAGCTTTGGAATACAGGAAAGGAGGTAAAAGAAAATTAGTCCCTGAGGTAGCAAATATGATCACCATGTGGACTCGGGTTTCTATTCTAGCAAGTAAGCCCTGAGAGAAAAAAATAATGCTTGGAAACGTGCTGCCTTTTATTTAGATCCATAGCTACTGCACTGAAGGAGTATGCCACAAAGGGTAAAAATGCCGCTCCTCTCTATGATAAGTCATTTATATGGAAAGATCCCAGACAGTGAATAGGAAAGAATGAACAATGCTGTGCACATTTTGAAGATCTCAAAGAATGGGATAGGGAGGGAAGAAAAAAAAAAGGATGCCATATCAGCATGTAGGCTATGAATTGTACTTAGTTATCATAAATTCATGCTGAAAATAAAGTTAACACTATCAGATTTTGACCATGAGTCTCCCATGGGATTGATGTCATAATACAGCAGATAGGACCTAGATGCACCTTTCCTGGCACTTTATTAAAGACCCAAATTGGGTGGCAAGGATAAGCAAGTTTAGGTGCATATGTGAAGATGGCAGGGTCTCACAACTCAATAACCTGGCGATTCAAAAGACTCAGGGCTGATAAAAGATAGAAACACCAGCTATCGGGGTCAGTTCAAGGGTGCTATAAAGAGAACCAAATCCCACTGAAAATAGATAAAGTATTACTCTAGTTGCTAAGGTACCTTAATCTGATGAAAGCTAAGTTGTGTGAATTTTTTTTAAGGGTTTATCATTCTTTGAACTGGTCCTACAGTACAAATATGCAATCTTAAGCAACAAGAAGGAAGGTAGAAGAGGATTTAGGAATATAGTTTCTGGTCCATTTGAGCACATCAGTACTGTGTCTTCAGTTAAGTTTGGGCAGGAGGAAAAATCAGTGAATAACTACATCGATTTTCTTGGATGTTTTCAATCAGTCTATCAAGTTCTCTAATGATCCTGATAAAGGCATATTTTGGCAAAGCCAAATATAAAAACTGCTGGGTTTTAGTCATCAGTTGATCATTTAGAAAAACAAGTTCACATCTATTTGCAATTCTTCATGCATATCTTTACAATGCATTCATTTTTCTGTGAGCACTTGCAAAGGTCCACTAATGATAATTTTGTGTCCTCAGAATTTACTTGCCATAGCTTGTTTTGGAATTTTTGTTTCTCTAGAAAAGATGAGTGTTAAATGATATCTTTTTTCTCACCTTGCCTATATTTGTGCCTCTGTTACTCACTGCTTTCATCTCAGCAGATGATGCCACTGGTAACCAGCCTCTACCTTCAAACAGAAAGTTCATCAGCTCCACTTGGAATTCTGTGTTACTTATTCCTGGCAATTTTGCATTGGTTGCAGGATCCAAGATGGTTCTGGTAAGGTGACAAACTCAACTCTAAGTGACCAATATTTCAGCAATCTTTCTGGCATTTTGGATTCTTCTTTCACTAAGATGCCTCAAAGATCATTATACAATTCCAAGCAAAATCTTTAGAGATAGAGACTAGTAATTAAAACTATAAAGATTTGAAGCTTTTGTATTTGAAGATAGAGGTGAAAGTCACATCCAATTTTAACTCTCAGGGTATGCTTAAAGTAATCATATTACTCTAATCCCATTTGTATTGGAAAACCCTTCTCTGGACCTAATATCCTAAAATGAATTCATGTTCTTGTATAGTATCCACACATGGACCATTTGGAACAGACGGGGAAAAAAGGCATGCTGTGAAATGTGTTGTGCATGAGTTTCCAAAGCTTGGCTGAGACAACCCACACAGCTATACTCCCTCTTCTGCTGCTGCTGCTGCAAAAAAAGTGGATTAGAACCATAGAAAAGTGGTTTGAGAAGTGGTTTGCTTTCATTTTGGTGGGTTTTTTTTTGGGTTTGGTTTTTCTTTCTTTTTTTCCATTAATTAGTTGTTCACCATTTCAATTTTTCTAAATTTATTTCCTAGATGGAGGAATATATGGACTATCTTCACAGGTATGACAGGATATCATCTAAATTTCTGTTTGAATAAATCTTTTACAAATACTTAGCACACTATAGAAAGATTTTAGCTGACAGGTGAGAGGAACACATTTCTTTACAACCTGGACAGCTACCTGTGTTTTATTCTCTCCCAATGAGCACTTAGAATTCCTGTCAATGTAACTAGAACACTTTTCACATCTGGTTTCAGATCACTGGCAACACATTACAAGTTCATCAGAGCACAATGCAGATGATTGCAAAACTTATTAAATGAATGCTCTCAAAAAAGAGTTAGTCAGTGGTAAATCATCATCAAATGGAAGTGATCCTAGGAAGCTCCTCAGGGATCAACATTAGACTCAGCATTATTCAACATTTTCACCCATGAGTTAAAACATAAACATAAATAATTCTTAGAAAATTTGTGGGTGGCAGAAAGATTGGAGAATCAGTAAATAGTAATGAGGACAACACAGCCGTAAACTGCATTCTGAATTACTGGTAAAATGAGATAATTCAGAAAATAATAAAAAAAGCCAGCCCATGTTGCAAAAAGATCCAGGCCAGCCCAGCAGGATGGGCATCTTTGTTCAGAAATACATTGACTGAGGAAGCTCTAAGTATTATAGTTAAGAGGTAACCACAGGCATAGTGCTGAAAAACAACAATTGTAATGCTATAAATAACCAAGTGAGAAACAGGATCTAAAACATGTATATCTTTATTTGGCAATAATGAGATGAATAAGATAAGAAATAAGAAAATAAATAAGAAAATACTTTTCCCTTTTCTGGTGTCCACAGTTTAAAGAGTTTTGGTTTGCTGGGTTTTCCTTAAACATGGAGATGTTGTAGAAAAGAGACAGAGGACTATTTGGTGTTGGATGAAATGCCCACAGGGAGACACTGCACGAGCTTGACTTATATAGTCTATCAAAAAGAAGATAGAGCAGTGACGTGACTGGGAGGTAACTGTGAAAGTGTAAATACTCTCACAATGTGGAAACACAGGGTACTAAATTTAAACAGACAAAGAAAGGGATAACAAGAACTAAAGGCTGGAAGCTGAGCTAAGCCACATGTTAACCATGAGTGGTTAACCACTGGAACAAGTTATAAAACGGTATGATCACTTCCCTATCTTTTCATGTCTACAGATCAAGATGGATTCTCTTGCTGGAAGCTGTGCTTTTTCCAAACACAGGTTATTGGCCTCAGGACAGACCAGTGGGGTAAAATTTGATGGCTCATGATGGAAAGACCATAGCAAAATACAATGACCTCTCCTGGTGTTAACTGCTATGAAAACAATAGACAAATAATAATCTCATTATATTTATCTCAAATACCATTTATTGTGTTTAAGGCCAATTCTTATACTGCTTCTGTCAGAGGTGGTCTAAATCTTCAAGTTTTAAATAACCACTGTAGAAAAATGTCTTTCAAAAATGTGTTCTAGAGAAGACGTATCAGAGTGAAAGTGGGAACATTATGAATACTACCATTAAAATTAAAATTATGTTCATACTTGTAGCAGTCTTGTTATAATGTGTGGACAGTTAAAGTTTTATTACTTAGTCCATTGTCTGAGCAAGTAGGTTCATATCAGGGCTAGTTTGTTCAAACAAAATCTCAGCCTAGCTTTATATTTTCTAGTCATTTCTATCAGTAAATGGGTCACCTCCCTCTAACACAGCTGTGACAGGCTCAATAGTGAAGCTTCAGGTATCATCTTTTCAGAAGACAGAGTAAACATACTCATTTGCTATTCCAGGAGGAATGAAAAGGATTGTGGATCATCCTCCATAGATAATCAGGACTCTCTTTCTGTCTGGAATTGAAAAAAACATTAACTCCAAATCACAGAAATATAAAATGTCTTGATGCATGTGAAGAGAGCATCATCTAAATTTCAATTTGAAAAAATGTTGCAGATATACTTGGCATACTGTAGAAAGGCTTTCAGCTGATGGGTTAGGTGCATGTACTGCTTTACCTGGGCAACTGCTGAAGCATTGTGGAGTTGCTGGATTGAAGGATTAGGCAAAAGAGTAGGGCTATTCTGCCAGATACAAAGAAGATTTAAGCCACTGGTAAATTAGCAGAAAGGGGGAAGGCAATAGGATCAGTCTATGATATGTTTTTTTCTCTGAGAAGAGAAAACAAAATAGAAGTAATCAGGTACAGAGTTGTGCTTCTAAATATTGTGATAATTTTTTTTCTTATTATGAATCAAACACAAGTCATGGCTTTCTTGGAGAAGCTGATCAAATTGTATGATATTGATTCAGATGTTATCAGTGTTAGAGCCAACTTTCGACTAGTGAAGTAGTTCAAAACTGTCCTAACACTGCCCAGGATTTGACTTAATTTTATGGCTTATTGTAGTTTAAATTTACAATGTTTTTGAACTGGAGTACATAAATTTAAAACAGTTCCTTCAAATGTGGTATAAAATTATATCCACCAAGGCTACAGAGGCAAGAATTTTTTTAATACTAAACAAAAGAGGAGGAGACATGGAGGAAAATGTGTTATATAAACCAAAATAGAAATACAATTATGTAGGACTGTACAATCTGTTAAAAAATATACTATTCAATGTGTTTAACTTGGCCCAAATGCTGATTCCACTCAGATTCCAAGATACCTGCACTTGAGTAGAAACTAACCATTGTCACTGCATCTCCAGGCTGAAATGTGGGCCTAGATATCTCTTGTCCTTGTTTTCTTTGGTCAGGAGACAGCACTGTTGAGAGACCCTGGCACACTAAGAGAAAATTCCTTACCTTTAAGCTATTGGTGAATGACATCCCCTGAGTTTCACTTAGCTAAGATATCCCTGCTTCTTTCTAACTAATGAGATGAAAAAATAAGAACCAATTAATAACCTGGTCTCTACCTCATGGACTTTCTTTTTAAAAATGTGAAGAACATTCTTTGAAAACTTAAAGATTTTGTAACACTCTTTTCTTCTTTTAATCCTCCTCTTTTTAGGTATTTGGATATCACGAACACATCAGCTGGATGAGCTCCTTCAGGATTGCTCTGTCCTCTTAGTTCTTCACACCTGGGTCACTCCATTTTCTGGCACACGTGGGTTTTATGAATGTTCAGGTTACCCACATTTAAGAAAATCTTTCTACACAGTTATTTTTGGGGTGCTGGAAGAAGAAAAGGACAGAAAACCTGAGTCAATCACTCCCTGATCCAAGACTGGGAGTCTACTTTCCTCTTACGTAAAAATTCAGCACAACATCAGATGGGTGGAGACACCACTGCCTTTTTGGGCCATGGCCTTAGTGAAATCAGTGAAATTACCTCAGATATCAAAATTAACCTAAAAAATTGCTCATACATTAGAAGCATCAGTGAAAAGGCTTAAGTTTGGTGAATGGTCAATCAATAGATATCAATAGACAAATTTCTTTGGGGCAACAAGCATAATTTTTGATAATTTTTGCTTCTATAAAGCAAGGGAGCTGTTATTCTGTGCACTAGAGAGGTCTCAGTTGCTAAATATAGGTAGGGAATGAAGTTTACTTGTCAGATGACAGCAGATACCGCTTTCTTTGTGATGGAAACTTATTCCCAGATAGAGTTGTCAATTTAGTAGATGCTGAATTGGTGCCATGATCAAGATGAATGCCTGTTTCTTAATAAGACCCTGTGTTGGATAAGCAAAGCAGTGGCCTTTACCTCAGGCACTTCATTAATTGAACAACCAACTGATAATGAACCGTTACATCACTATTGCTTAAATAACGCTGTTATATTGAGGGAATGTAAAGCAGCATTGTTTGGATGTAGGAATATACTTGGGCCCAGAATAGCTACTTAGTAGCTATTTGCTATATGAAAAGATCTTTTTATTTGAAAACCAATATTTTAGGGATATTCCTATTTTCAGATTCTATACTTCTATTGGAGGTATTTTCTGTAGATTTAATAGTTATGTAATCCAATTTTGTCTTTTCCTTTCCAACAATCCAAATAATTTGGGTGATAGGCAGGCCTGGCTTTATTGAATTGCCTTCCCTAGATCACACTTTCACATCTCATTTAGAATTCTTCCTCTACCACTCTAACGTGAAACCGGTCTAATCTCTCTTAACTTCAGTTAAATAGGGTAACTAGCACAAGAATTGTAACATTGAAAAAGTGGCTTAAACAAGAGACCAGTATGACTTCTGTTGAAAGGAAGTCTATCAATTTGGAGAATTGCTGGTGCAGTTCCTCAGGGAATTGTCTTAGGAGAATATTTGATCTCTTCATTAATGTCTTTGATACAAATACTGGGAGTGTGCTAATGAAATTTTTCAGATGACAAAAACTTTGGCAGAGTTGCCCATACTGAGAAGAACTGGAATTTCATACAGGAAGAATTAGATGACCTTGACGACTGTAGTAATAGAAGCAAGATGAAATTTAATAGTACAAAGTGTAAGGTCATGCACTCAGGGACTAATAACAAGAATTTCTGCTATAAGCTGGGAGCTCATCAGTTGGAAATGGTACAGGAGGAGAAAGACTCACATTTAATCAGTCAATCACATGATGATTATCACTACCAGGGTGAAGCTGCCATGAAAAAGGAAAGTGTAATCCTAGGATGTGCTGGGATGTTTTCTAGTACTGGTAGAGAGCATCACTTCCTCAAGGTCTTGGCAAGACTGCCTCTGGAACAGGACATACAATTCTGTTGCAAGGCAGCTCATTCAAAACAAAAGTACTGCAGAGAAAGAAAAAAGAGATGTTAAGAACCTTGGGGGACACCTGAAAAGCACCATAACTTCTTTTGCTGAGGAGTCCAATCGTATTCCATCGAAGGCTTTCAGTGAAACTTTTTTAAGCAGTACTTTAAGCGGTGGTTCAGTGGGAGCTCTTCATGCCAACAGCCAAGTTCAGCTAATGCCCTGCAGTATACAACTGTTTTCAAACGATGGAAAAGCACATCAGTAAGCACATAAATAACAGTTTAGCACAACTTATTTGTATATATATTGTGAAGAAGACATCAGTGATGGTAAAATATGAACATTTTCATCAAACTCTGCACCTTCAAGTAAAAGCCTTCTATTAAAATTTCTTCGAAGTACTGAAGAAATCAAGCACGAAATAATAAGAAAAGTTCTCTATTTTCCTCTTCGTAGTTGTGTAAGGACAGCTACTGAGGAACCTGTGCAAAGTATAACAATTTCAAAGTGCGCAGCAACCACCAAATAAAATTTTACACCAAGACTAATGAGAATATCCTACAACAACTCCCTCCCTGTCTTTCTAACTGTTCATGAATGAATGAAGCAGAGATTTCTTTGAAAATCCTTTGCCCAATGGGCTCAGTTAGACCCACATTAAGAGGCATGAAAACAGTGACATATTTGTACCAGGGCTTTAGGCATGTTCAAACAATCTAATTTATTTAAATCAGATGTTCTTCCTCGATTTTGTCATTAAAAAACAAACAGCCCAGCAGTTTCATTTCCTGGATGCACAAAATATTTCCTTGGTTCCAAAAAGATCAGGATTCGGAAATCACACAGAATTCTTGCTTCTGGAATGTTTATGCCAAAAATTAGCTATGCAAACTAGTGGAATTCTGGGTTTTTCAATAATATTTATTTTTATGATTGTACAAATTGGAAGGTTTGAAGGGGTGAGTAAGCCAACAAAAGGGAAAATCAATGTAAAAGATGAAAACTGAAAGACCCAGTTGTGAGGGCGAGAGGGTCCAGTTGAACATCCTTTGTTTGTAGATGGTAAGTGAGAAGATCTGAAATACCGTGTGTGTAAAGACTTATTTTCAGATCTAAGACACATGTCTAAAGACACATTTTCAAACATACACATTCTTTAAAAAATCCTCAAATGTTAGACTACAGATATAACTCCAGTGTAGAAAGATACCTTTGTCCTAGATTTATGAGACAATATAAAGTATGGAAAACATGCAGAAAAGGACGAGTTATAATGATTTCAAAGAATCCATGGGAAATGTGCACTTAACACTATTTTGCTTCTTGAAGTAAAAACACAGCACGGACTTCCTAGTGTTATTTTTAAGAAGTTGCTTTGTTTTTCTGATTAATGATCACACACTTAGTCCTGAATTAATTAGAATTTTTTTTCATCATATATGTTAAACTTTTTCTTTTATTTTTAAGGAAATTTTCCTGTAAGATAATAGAATAATTTCATTCTCTATCACCTCTGTTGTCCTGTATTTTCTGCTACTACTGCACTGTAGCAGAAAAATTTTTAGACTGGGAGAAAGGAAATTATATATAGCAAGAAATTAAGACCTAGAATTTTCAAGCTGTCATGGTGGGTTATGGAAGAAATTGTATCTTACCAGTATATAATGTCATTTCTCTGTAGTCCCACTGCCTATAATCCACTGCAAAAATAAATAAAATCCTGGAGCAATTCTTTCTCTCCTTTAGTTTGCCACCTCACTTTTACAGAATGCAGAGGCAGAAATATAGTAGATAGTATATAAATATGAGCATCCATTCCTACATTTTACTTTTAACTTTTAGCAAGGGGACAAATTATTGTTGTCTCTACATCAGGTAGGTTGCTAAGAGCTTGTAGGCCTATGACAACCATCTCAGGAGCTGCACATTTAAGAGCAACATTGTGACTACTGGAAAAAGCAGGCAGTATTGTCTTTCGCAAAGATTTGGCTGCTTGGACATAAAAAAAGCTTGGAAAATGACAAAATGAATATGATGGAGTTGTTATACATTTCAGAACATAAACTTGTAGAGAACATGATGGATTACAGCTACTACTGAATGCATAGGACAAAATAAAAGTGTCAGCATCTATGAGGCAACAAGAACAGTGCATACAGTGTTTCCAGAAGATATTAGGGATCCTGTTCTTAACCATAGCAGGAAGAAAGAAATATCATTCTGGGTAGTGGTTTGTATAGACAAAACTGGGTTAGTAAGCACTGCAAAAATAGACCAGCACAAGGCAAAATAAATTGAGGATGAAAAATGGGTTCTCAAAACAAGGTAGGCACCTAAATAAAGCTACATAGAACAGATAGACTGTAAAGGGTTAAGGCAATTCGATTGATCAGTGTTTCTCATGTCAGGAGCTGGGCAGGGTAGTCATACACAGCAGAACAAGTGAAAATGGCACTAAGAGAAGAAAGTGCGCATGGGAAAATGGATTGTTAGCTTTGAAATGGACAAACAAAAAACCAAGCAATGACAAAAAATCCACCCAAGCTTTCTTAGTCAAAAAACCTCCCAGTGCAACGCCAAGAGTGAAACTAGTAAAACTTCCAGAGACTACCAAAACTTGCAGAAACTACAAGAAAGAGGGAGAGGAATTTATTACAAGGGCATGTACTGATAGGACAAGGCATAATGGCTTTAAACTGAGAGAGAGTAGCTTTAGACTACATATAGAGAAGAAATTCCACACTGTGAGGATGGTGAGATATTGAAACAGATTTCCCAGAGAAGCTGTGAACAGCCCTCCCTGTCCAAGGTGAGGTTGAATGGAGCTTGGAGCAACAAGAGTTAGTGAAAGGTGTCCCTGCCCATGGCAGAGGCTGGAAATAGATGATCTTTAAGTTCCATTCCAACCCATTCCATGTTCATATGATTAAATAAGCAGAACCTTTAATGTCACCCCTGACAAAAGCGACAACAGAAGTAGGCTGAAAATTTCCTGAGTTTGTTGATACCAAAGCAAATGAAGTACACAGCAGTGTTGGGAGAAGGGAAAGTTAAGAGTCTGTCCACCAACATTTGAAAAGAGGAAGACTTTGGGCAAAAAAATTGGACAACATACACAGGTAAACTGCTGACAAAAAGAAGCAAAAAAAAAACATCAGGAAAGAAAAAATGAAGGAAGCTTTTCAAATGTAAAGTAGGATGTTCAGAGATTTTTTTCAGTGGTGTGAGTTGACAGAGCATAAATGAGAGAGAGTACTTAGAACACAGACTGGGATGCAAAACAATTGAAAAAGATAATTTCAAGAAGTTCTAAAATTCACAGAGGGGGGAGGAGAATGTGAAAATTTATACACAAACACACACACACACATACATATATTTGTATATGTTGCCAGATAATTCTGCAGACAGAGATGCCTATGTTCTGTGTTGACAGACATTCAGTATGTTCATGTCCTGGCTGCTAACAGATGTAATAACATCATCTTTAAAAGCACTAGAAGTATTAGTGACTGTGACCAGAAGCTCTAATCTCATTCTGACTTTTCGAAGTTAAAGATGAAAGTCATGCAGTTCAAAATTTTAAAATTAATTTAGTTGTAGTAATTGCTTTGAGAAGTTTGTAATACTTGTTGATATTTGATATCCCCCTGTGAAATCAACGGACATGTTACCAATAGTGTAAAAAAATCAAAATTAATAAATCTTTTACAAGCTATGTTGCTAAAGTCACCAATTGAAGAGAAAAATTATTTCTGTTACTTTTCTGTAGTTTACAGTGATTGTTCTAAGCTACTATGTTAATTTGTTGACACTATATAATAAACTCTGGTTTGCAGATTTTTGTCATAATCTAAAAACATGCAACAATCAAGACCAGATCATACTACATAATCTGTACAAATGTCTTCCAACAAAAGTGAAAATGGTTTTATATGAATCCCCTGGATTTGATTTATGTGAAGATACTGTGATGTGCTGGTTAGAATAGATTTCTAAATTTTTAAAAGCTTATTTTTCCCCTCATTCTATGGGATATGACTTTAACTAAGGCATGTAAATATGCTTTTTTAAGTGACAGCATTTTTCAGCATGCCTACTGGCAAATTTTCAGCAAGAAAAAAAAAGCATCTGAAATATATCTTAAATATATCTCTAAAAAATGCATTCATGTCCCAGAAATCTTTTCATTTCCAAATAGGAATTATGATGTTTACTTTGTCTTTATAACTGTAGCTCTGGAGTGCTATAAATACAGAGAACAATATGTTAGTTCTCAAAATTATTTTCACCAATCTCCTTTATAAAAACTAGAGCTTACTTGTTTTTATTTGTTCCAGAATGAGTTCTAGAAATTAATTTGATTTATATTTTATAAATGTTTGTTAGAAGTTCCAATTTAGGAAATATTGTCTCTATACTAAGAGAATTTAGCAAAGTATTACAATGACTAACTTATTGGCAGCATTGTTTCACATTTAATCAAAGAATACACTTGCCAGCTGCAAAAGAAGAAATTTCAGTACAGCATTTAAAAAACATGTCTCAGTAGCTGGAATTATAGATCTTTTAAACCTATTAACATTTTACTAAGTTTGACCTAATAAAAGTAAAATTTAGGGTACATTTTAAGCATCCGGCTTTTATTTCTTATATATGTTAACAAGCATTACTGAGGTTGCTGTGATAACTTGTCCGTTTTTCCTTAATGGTCATATAAAGCTTTCATTAATGGACAGCATGAATTAGACCTTCCCGTGGGCAACTTGAACTCAAGTAGAGATTTTTATTAAGGGTTTTTTAATTGAATGAACAATTTTAATTTTTAAAAGAATAGTTGTTTTTCTTCACGTTCTTTACCCCATTTAGCTTCTCTGATCCTGAGGTGTTACTTTAGGGCATAATTAGTAAACATGTGGGGCTAATGCCAAAATATTACAGATTCAAAGCCATGATTTTACCTTCCTTTTTAGCTAAGCTTTATCTCGCTTTCATGACCATGAAGACTGTAAGAGACATCTCAATTTTGAAAGTTTTCAGAAATATGATGATTAAAACAAAATAATACATTTTTGCATTAAAAATTCAAGGCTTGTTAGTACAAAACTCAAAATTTTTCCCTATGATACATTAATAAGATTGTGTTTGACTTTGTTGTTATGATGGTAGTGAACTTCTTTGAAAAGTGTCTCAAGCTGATGAGTAAATTCTCTGTTTCTGCTTTCAAGAATAATACCTTATGCCAGCATCCTTTCTGATCATTGCAAACCCCAATCTATAGCAGAGGATGTGGGAATCAGTAGGAAGAAAAACATGTCAGGAGAAATGGTATCTAACAAGTGAACCACCCAAACTATCTCCTTCATATTTCCAGATAATTTCAAGAATAGCAGAGTCCAGTTCACCCATCTATGCGCTTGCAACTCAAAGCAGAGAACCCACTCAATGAAGATATCATAGAGATTATTAATAGTAATAACTGAAAATATTTCTGGTATGCTTCATAGTCAAAGTAATATGAAAACATCTTCTCAGCACTGCCAATAAACCAACATGTATGTGCTGTTTGCAATAATGACAAAACAAAGGTGGAGTTGAAATAGCCAAGGTTATATTTCATAGGAGTGATGGAGACTGTGGATGTTCATAGCAGTTGATCCCATATTCATATTTCATATTATGAAGGAGTCTAAAATTATTGGCAAATGGGGTAAGAAGTGATAGCTTTTCCTGAGTCAAAAATTAACAAAGTAGTTTAATTCAGCAAGGTCTGTATTTTTGATCTGTTAAATTAGGAGAAAAAAAAAAAAAAAAAACTCGCTACTAAGAAAAAGCTGCTGTTTTATGAAAGAATTTTTATGGCCAGGACACATCTCCGCTCTGATTTATTGTAGATTGCATCTAATTGTGCAGAAGTTTCTGTTGAATACACTAACTTTCACTTCCTGCAATAAAACACAGAATGTTGTTCATATGCACTCCTGGGAGAGAGCTGGGACACCGCTCTTCTTTTTGCTATTCTGCTTGCACCAAACCCAGAGAACATTGTCAGAATGGAATTCAAACTGTCCCTCTTTATCTACCTACTTACCTATTTTTGCCATGTCAGTGGACTGAATTTGTGTAGATAATACCCCTAAGGTCTTTTGAGTGACTTGAATAGCAGTCTGGAAGCAAATATTCTTAACAGGCCATTATAGCCCATATGCACCTTTTTTTGCACTTCTTTGGAGGAGAGTCCATGGCTTGGCAATGGTGGACCTTAATCCTTATCAGCTACCTTACATTATTGACATGTTGTATGAGCAAAAAGGAAGTCATGAAATCTAAATTTCCAAAGCATCAATACTCTGATCCTTATTCCTTACTGGAAAATAGTTTATTAACTTTTTCATCTTTTGTTGTAGCACGAATTTAAGAAATATAAATTCTTACTTCTTCTGACTTATAAAAAGACAACTGTCCTGAAGAGTATTCAACTGGAGGGCTTTCTTAGAGATCAGTGTTACATAAGGAAATTCAAAATTTCACAAGAGATAACTGTGAGTGGTATGCAGAGGCAGAAGGTAACTTGGCATGAAGTGAAGGAGCAAAAAGAAGGCCGACAATGAAGGGAAGGAATTGGGATGTTCTACAAATTCAGAGAGTATTTGGAAAATCTTGAGAGCCTCTATGTGCCACTTAGACACTCAGAACATCTGTTTATTCCACTATAATATCTGCATTTCTCCTCATGCTAATACAGCTTCCTTTTATGTCAGTGGACCTCTAAATATTGACATAAAAATATATAAAAATATCTATAATTCAAAGATAAATGATAGCATTTGTTTTCAATTCGCTTGGGATAACATCATAAATATTGCTTATAGCACTATTTTTCTGAAAGTTGTCCCATCAGCTTCTGCCTAGGCTTACTGTAGCTTTTTCAACCTCTCCTTGAAATCTCATTTTAAAAAATTCTTATATTAATGATCTATTAATAGGTTATAGTTTAAAATAAGTCATCATTATTAAAAAGAAAGATGAAGCCTAAACCATTGTTTTGAAAAATGTTTCATTTATTGGATTCCATGTGGCTATTTAAGTTAGAACTTATATAGTCACAGAGTAAATTGCAAGTATATTAGTCTGTTTTATCATTTTCATGAAAACCATACCAAAATTTCTAAATTAAACTTTCTCTGGGATTTCTGACTTCTGATGCTAAAGCTGCTTTTAAAAATGCTTCTTCAAAGATTTACAATATACTAAATATATGAGATATTTGAGTGATATATTGCCACTGTGCCTCCATCATTTTGCTTAAGGACTTGGAAACTAGATGCAGACTCTTCAGTACATTCAGGAAACTGCTCAGTGTGCAGAGGTTTGAGTCACATGATTCCCATTAGTTTTAATGGGAGTTACGTGGAAAAATCTGTGTGCTGAAATTCATGGGAAGTTAATGCCAATAGAATTTACTCTTCCTGCCTTTGCTCTCTGAATTTTTGTGTCTGGCTACCTACACCTCTGTGAAGATCGTGGAGGAAGGAGAGGATGGAGCAGTATAAAGTGATTAAACTGAAAGCATTCAGAGTTTAAGTGGTCTATGGTGTGTGTTCCAAGGTTTGAAATAAGTAATCAGTATCAAATGGGACCAAATCTAGTTTTGATATGATAGCCTCTTAAAAATCTCCTGTGAAAGCATAACTGTATTTATCATGGTGTTGTACACATACATATTTTTAATTGTCTAAAAATACATATTTGTGTTGAAGTCAGACATTTCAATGAAGCATATCAAATGGATTATTATTATTATTATTATTATTATTATTATTATTATTATTATTATTATTATTATTATTATTATTATTATGTTACTAGTATCAGCAAAAAATACTCGGAGGATGTGCTTAGAGTTTAGCTTAAATTGTAGTCAAAATGTAGTTGCAGGATTTCTGAGAATTTCAAACTTAAATGAATTTAATCTGAATCCATTTGACATGCCTAAGAAAGGGAGGGAAGAAAAAAAAAGATAAATGCTTAAGAGCATAATTAGGAAATATTAAAAAGTTAGGATATATGGAAAGAAATAGTTAAGTTCTTAGCTTTGGATTCAGTTCCTGCCACCATTACATCTAGAGAAATCAGTGGAACTAAACATGGTTGTGAATAAAAGAGGCATCTAGTAAAAAAAAAAAATCAAAATAATTTCTTAATCTTACTCAGGTCTCAACCTATTGACTCAATAGTGAACACTGAATATGCTTTGAGAGTAGTTCTGCCAAATATACCATCCAAGTGCAGTTTTTTTGGCAGGATTTTATGCAGCTTGTCTTTATTAGATAGGCAGCTATTTGAGTTGATTAGCTACAAACATTTCATGAAAAAGAAATAATTGCTCATTCACTATAAATACATGTAGTTTTCTTCACCACTTGCTGACTCAGCTTCATTTGTGGTCTGAGGGATGAAGTCATATGGGTTTTTCATATTCTTGTTTTAATTTACAACATTGGGAGGAGTAAGAGCAACAATCTGTTGTAGCTTGCCCTTGCTCTGTTGCCCTGCTCCTGAGAACAGAGGCTAGAGAATCCCTCTGCTGTTTAGTCACCAGCAGACTCTCCTTTGGAGAGTTAGGAGAGGAGGAGACAGCAGTGATACCTGATACACCAAATACACACAGCTGGCAAATAACTTAGTGACTGCTGCCAAATCACATGAGTAAACCTGCACCCAAAACAAGACTTAGCAGAGATTGGGGAGTGGGCTGGCTTCTTGACTCTCTCCCCCTGAGCAACCCATGAAAACTGAGCTCATCAATGCCTTTTCCTGATTTCTTAATTCAGCAGAACTGAATGTGAACTTGTGGAGATCTCTTTGAGTGCTGGGCATCTCCGAGAAGCAAAAATTACAACTGACATAACTTTTTACTGGTGCAGTTAAAAGATCATGGTCCTGAATTTCATACTAACATTGGGACTATAACTGTTTTACTGGTTTCTTTTTCAGCTTACTAATATTCCCAGGTAGTGTTCTGATCTGGAATATAGTTAGAACATGGTCATGGCCTAGAAGTAATGAGAAGGAAATAGAAAATAACTTGGCCTTCAGCACGTAGCTAATGAGTCCATCCTTCCAAAAATGTTTCTCTTTACAGGGGGAAATTTGGTTTTATTATTGCCCCTGTTGCTTCTTCAGGATGCATTGGAAAGGCTCCTATTTCAACTCTGGCTGGCCTCTGTGTTATTTAAAAGTAATATTTACAGATCTTTTTCTCCTCTGAATATCACCTGAGTGTGAAAAGCTTGAAACCCGCATTGTTTTCCTGAGATCCTATCTGATTTTTGACACAAAAGCTTGGAGTAACACTACTTCATATGAAAGGTTATTGAAAACAAGTGACAGAGACCTGGAGAGACAAGAAGTATGAACCTGGAGAAAATACAAGTTACATAGATTTAGAGAGATGGGCACTGTCACAGTACCAACCACAGTGAAAGAAATAATGCAATTCACATTTGAAGAAACAACATACTCAGAAATACAATTACACATGTAATAGATTGCATCAGACATATAGGAGAAAACCAAACTTATCAAAATCTAAAGCCATCTAATGCCATGTGAAAAATGTGGTTTGGTATGAAGTTTGTCCTTATTATGTCCCAAAAACCCACAGCTACTTAGAAAAATCTATCTTCATTTCTGTATTTTCAGAGAATTCCTTTCAGATAAATATTCAATAGAACAGACTTTACTGTAATTAACAGATTAAAATGTGCAGAATTTGTTGAAGATTTCACAGAATAAGATCAAATAATAACAAATATCAATGCATATCATCCATACATTTCAGGATCTGTTGGAGGAAAAGGAATACATAGGGAACATATATGTATATGTTATGTATAACAGTACATAACATGTATTCATATATAGAAATACATTCACTCTCAGGAGAATGCTTGGAAGATAATAGAAGTAACCCTTAACAAAAGTAGTATTTTGCAAGTAGTAGGAGCTCTGAGAATGTGTATATATACATTTCATAGTAAAGTTTTGGAAGATGGTGCATAACTTGTAGTAAACAGAAGCAACCTAAATAGAAAGAAAAAATTCAAAGATGCAAGCAGCTGAGTGCCAGCAAAAAAAAAAATCAGATTACAAAAATTAAAAAGAGGAGATTACAAGAGAGAATGGGATTTAATCTTTGACCTGAAGAAACATGGTTAGATTTTTAACAGACCATTTTTTATAAGTTACTTCAATCAGCTCTTCTAAAGTGAGGACATCTTAGCAGAAAGTTTATCTGCCAGTCATTCCTTTCACTTTCACTGTCAAGTGTAAACTGCTGCATCCCTCCTCTCCAGTGACACACAGCAACAACTGGTGAACGTTACAGCACAGGCAGTCAGATACCATAACTGGGATTGTTAAAATGGAAAAACTTAGCTTATATGGCAGTTGATATGCTATCCAGCTACTGCACAAGCAAGTCATTAGCACTGTGTTTTAACAAAATGAGATTGTAATTAGGTGCCTTTGATTCTAAAGCAGAATGAGTTGCACATTTCTGGCTGCTTTTCCCAAAGCATGACATCAGAGTAATCAGCCATAGACTGTCATTCTTTGCTCACCCCACATTTTTCCTCCATTAGTAACTCACAACTACTCCCTGAGCAAGATGAGATTCTCAGTCATCAGTGAGCAATAAATATCCCTGCCAGGCTTGATAAGATTTCTCAGACACATATAGTACTTTTTGGTTTATTCCTGTTTTTCAATTTCACAAGCTGTCTCTGTGTTGAAGTCAGGTCTGGATCACTGCTGAAATGTGGTTGCTTTGCCTCAGTAGGAATTAGCAGTGTTTCTTTGTAGTAGCTGTCTTGAATGGAATAGTAGCATCAGAATAGCTTGCTTTCTGTCCATAATGTGGGCAGACTGTCCAGAGCATCACAGCAGCCCCAATTCCCTCCTGTTGCAGTGACTGCATGGGTCACGAGCTGTAGACAAATAGGGAAACCCTCTTTCCTACACTACGCTGTGGGCACTGAAACCTTACAGTCCTGAACTTTAGTTTAGTTACCTGTACTCCTCTTGGGATCTGATCTCAATGGGTCTTGTTGGCCCATTGACTTCACCAAGAACTCTGTGCATTGAATAATTATGGAATTGGGTCCAGAATCTGGAACTAGACATCTCAAAATGGAGATTTATTACTACATTCACCAGCTATTCCCCAAAATATGTGGCATTACCAGAGGACGTCACAAATGATGTGTGAAATGAGACACCTTTGCAGATTGGCAGTGCACAAAGAGGATGAAGAAAATGACATGTAATTATTACAGTGCTATTAGCTGTGATATTCAACTTACACAAAGACAGAAAAGTCCAATAAATCCAAAAGCTTTAGATTTGCTTTAAAAAGAATAAACTTCTTGGAAATTTCTTTCTAATGAATTTCACCAGAACTTCCTTTCAGAAGAAAGAAGGGTCCAAAGGAAGAAAGGGAGACATTTTAAATTACTTGACTCATTTTAAAGTTTACTCACTCCTTTTCCTTTACTTAGAAAAATGAAAACACCTTTCAGGCACATTAACATTAAATACTGGGGGGTGAGAAGGAGGAAGACTACGACAATACTAAAGTTTTGGGAGGATTCTGTATATACCTCTATCTGCCAACATAATAGATGCAGTGTTGTTGCTTTTACAGGAAGAAATGAAAACAAGGTATGTCTGACAAAAGGTGGATTAAGAATTAGTTAAGAATATTTATTTAATTTTATGAATTTTGGTTTTGTGGCAAATTATAAAGCCTAATCTGAGAGACAAACTGTTGGCAAAACATCTTAAATACAGCTGAGGAAAGTGCATGCACCAGTGTCTGGCATCAGTCTTGTAAGCTTCTCAGAGGTGGTTCCAATTAATTCAGAAAGCCCTTACACATTTTGAGATAGATATGTCAGGCAAGTCAGAATCCTTCCAGTTCCAAAAGATGAACAGTATTATTTATATATGAAATGTTTTGAAATGAAGTTACATGTGCAGAGAAAATTGAAGAATATTATCCGGAGTGTTTTGTCTGCTATGTGGCAAACAGATTTTTGTCACCTGTCCATTGGATGCTTTTCTTCTTTTTGTTTAATCGACAAATGCATAATAAAAGTTTGTAAATGCTGCAAGATAATTTTATTAAGAAAATAAAAGGTCTGCTACATAGCATCAATATACACAATTTCAATCAAGAGCTGGCTAGCAGATCATCAAAGGATACATTAAAAAGAAAATTAATATTGAATTGCTTCTAATTGTGTCCAGCAGGCCCCTTTACTAGGCCCAGTGCTATTCAGTATTCCCAGCAGTGACCCAGAGGTGCCAGATTACCATGCTAAGGATATGAGGACGACAGAAAGATTCCTCAGTGAGTACATCATTATGAAACCAAGGAAGAGGAGATCTCTTTATCAGCTAGATCCATTGCAAGAAATAAGCACCTTAGGAGACATGAATGCATAGTTAAACATAATACAAATGGATTTCACCCCCCAAAAATGGGGTACAGTGGGTACAGTGAAAGGGAGTGCCTCGACTCTACAAGGATTTAGGGGCCATGGTGGATCAGCAACCCAACATGAGCTCCCACCATGAAGCTGCATGAACAGAGAATGTAATCCTTGAATCCTGACACAATTGTTGGAATAATTCCCACGGATCTGTTGTCCATATTTTAATGAGAATGGTGGGAAAAAAATGGAGACTTCACAAAATTGCATTTAAAATTAATTTGAGAGCAGAAGAAAATTATTTGCTGTGAAAGCATAAACTCAATGTCTTTGATTATTAAAAAGGAGGGCTGAGTATGACTTGATTAAAGTTTATAGATCGTGGCAGAAAAGCCTCACATGCAGATTCTTTATCCTGAAGGAGAATGTAACAACCACCCAACCAACTTCCACCATTGCCCCAAATAAATAATTAAATAAATAAATAAATACATACATACATACATACATACATACATACATACACACACAACACTGAAAGATCAGAAAAAATTAGTTTTTTACTAATGAAAATATGTATGAAATATATTTCCCAAAAATGAGGAGTCATGCCTACTGGCATATCTTCAAATCATGATACAAGTTAAAATTTCATCATAAATTACCTCTTCCTTAGTTAAATGATAATTTTATTTGACTTGATACCAAATGAATGAAATGGATAAAATTTAAAGGTCTTAAACATGCCCACAAACTAGCTGAGTTTGGATTTCAGAAATCCAAAACAGAATAGAAGTAGTAAGAAACAAAATAGAAATAAATTAGGATGATCTATTCAAAAGTACACTGTCTGAAGATCTGTAGCCTGACTTGAGACTTTTGTTATAATTCTAAGTGAGGATCTCTGACTCTAAACCATATGCTCTACTGTGGTATGTGTTGCACAACTATGGAAAATGTCTTAATGTAGGTATTTTTCATTCACATAAAATTGTCTGTAAGAATTTATATCCCAGCTGGTATGATGTTATACAGAAACAATATCATGTGTTGTTCTGTAAGTTGTGCATATGTTTAGTTTCTGAGGCCAAAAATCAGGATGTGGTTTGAAGAAAAGTGGGAGGAGTCAAGTAGTAAAAGTGTTATACCATATGACAGCCTCAAAAAAAAAAAAAAAAAAAAAAAAAAAACCAAAAAAAAAGAGCATATCAGCAGGGAAAATGTATAGCAGAAGCAGAGACTGCCTTTACTGCAATAACCAGTGATCTGCTGTGCACATGTGCACATTCTCATACCACTGGAGTTTTAAAAGTATACCATTGCAACCTGTTGTTTGCATAGTTGGAACATCTGTAGCAATACAACAAAAATCACTTTTTTGGGATGCAGTCTGCTACTTTTTGCCAGCATTAATAATTCTGAATTTCAGTATATTAGATAGATACCAAATTATTAAGACTTTTTATTTATTAGATATTAGATATTTATTACTGTTATTGGTTTTGTTATTGTTATTATTATTTATCATATGGCTTTCATGTCCGAGACAGGAGATAGGGTGGTCATGTCCCACTGTAGAGAAGTACACTTGTAGGCTTGCTGCTGATCCAGTGAGGCTTCTGACTAATTTCCTGCTAGAAGGTAATGGTCTGCAAGTCAACTTAGTGGTTTTTAAGGGTATCAGAATGATAGCACTCATGATTTGGAAAGTGCCCAACATGTAAATGATTTAACATGCCTCGTCCTCAGGTGAGTCACACATCTCCTTAAATCCAAAAATGTTTTACTGACAGACCTAATATAACCAACTGGAAACTTTTTTTGATCCTTAAATTAACATACTAGGTCTTCTTGTGTATTTGACTTGGGTCAGAGGTTCAGAGTGCAGTGAAAGTAAACAGCTTCCATCTCAGTAGCACATATAATGCATTAATTTTTTTAAAAAATAAAAATATCTTCAAAAGCAGTTTATATACATCTATTCTTGATACATAAATCTGTTGAACTAGTAGCAAAAATAGGCTTTTTGAGGAAATCACAGGATTTGTAGCTCCCTGACTGTTTTCTCTATTCATTTTTTGAAGTGTGTTGAAATTTTCAGGTTCCATATGTACATATATAGTTACCTAATTTTCTCTATTAGGTTCAAACAGATTTTTAGTAATGATTTTTTTAATTATATGGTTTTTGACTGTATGATTAATGAAAGTAAATAATCACCAGATGGAATGAAATTCTGCTTCTTGAACTTATGCAAGTAATGCAGTTAAAGTAGCTTGAAATAACGACATGCACAAATTAGTCATTTCCACAATTAAAACATAAGCCCTAAAGATGCTCTTATTTATTTAAATCACTCTGGATTTAATTTAAGACAGATAACAAATTGTTATCAAAGGTTAATCTCTTTTTGAGTCTTTAATTCACCAACAATTATAACATATCCATTTTTATCATACAGTAATTATGGTTTCTTCTGTTATAGTAGAGCCTGATACATTTGGTGGCATCTTGTGAGCATGTCAGTGATAAATAAGAAGCATTTCATACACCTGTGCTTCAGCTCCCAGCTGGCACTTACCACTGCAAAATTGCAGGTAACAGACAGTGTTGTCCCTTCACTGATTAGCTAAGGAGAAAAATGTTGCATTCTTGCTTTTGATATTATGATAAAACATCTTAATTCTATATCTGCTTTGTTAATTACCTTTCCTACCATAAATGCTGAAAGTTTCAGACAGGAGTCAAATTGTGAGGCTTCTTATGTCTCTAGCCTTATAAACTTGGGCCCTTGCTCCAGGCCAGAGCACATTTCAAGACTGACTGCAAGAGCACAGAGCTACACTCAGGGTCAAGGTATGGGATATGCCAGAGGACAAATCTGCACAGTCCCATTGCATAGCTCTATGGTGACAACAACCACACTAGAGCAGAGCTAAAGGCTGGCAACATGGGGCAGGGGTCAGGAGACACCACCCTAGGCACACTCCTTGCCCGTTGTCAGAATAAACGTGATTAGTACTGCCAGAATTAACTGTGGAGATGCCATTTGCTTGTTCTCTTTTATATTTGCATAGATTTTCTAAAGATTCCTGTAGAAATTCTACTGATTTCCTGTTAATTTCCTTTTCTGTGTCATAAAATATGTACAGCCATATAACAGCAGTTCTGTCTCTGTCACCAAAATTCTCTACAGGAGATTCACAAGTCTTTTTTTTTTTTTTTAATCTTGTTCTGTCAAGAAATAGTAATGAAATCAGCCTGCTTATCTAATGGGAAAGCCATGGTATTTAAGATGTTAGCCAGACAAAATGTTGCTGAAAGTTTAGTAGCTGAAATACTAAGATATGGGCCATACTAATTTCAAGTTTTTGTGATGATGACAGAATTCTGATGATGATGGGATCTCCTAAAGAAGCCTCTTTTATTCCCAGCAAACCTAATTTCTATCAGTCTCCAGAGACCTGTATGTTCCAGAGAAGATACCAAAAATCAGTCCATTAAACAGTTTAAAAAATAAAACAACAACAACAAAAAAGTGAAACAAAAAAATACCCCACTTAAACATTGCCTGTGCTGCCCTAGAGACCCATCTCCTCCAGGATGTGTAGTCTAAACTTTTATTTTAAAAACATGAGGTCCAGCAGGCAATTTTAAATACCCTATGAAACTCTTCCCTCTTTCATTGTGAAACTTCTGGAGACTGTACAACACTGCAAAAACGGCATTATCATCTTCTATTTGCAGACAGGGCAACTAAGATTAAATGCCCAACACACTTCTGAAGTAGCAGCAAAGAACCGGCCCTGGATTTTTCTTTCAAGCTACCCTAACACTCTTGCCAAACAAATCTTTTTTTCCCCTGCCTGAAGATTTTCTTCACTGTGAAATGCCTTTTTTTTTTTGTTTCCTATTATATTTTTAAGAAAATTAGACAATTTCTCCAGGTTTTTGTTGTACATTATCTTTATTATTTCAGAGATCTTCTCACAGTTTGGAAAAATAATAACTTTACAGGCTGCATTTATTAATTTCTGTTGAATAACCTTGATGTCTTAGTGCTTCCTTTGTGAATGGAAAAAAAAGTCATTACTTGTGCTTCCTCTTAACATCTACATTCACACACCTAGTACAGAAAGTCTTGCTGATGTGTCTGGAAATTGTCCTAATTGTCACTATATTCGAGGGTTTGATTCAGAAAAGCCTGTCTCAAACAGGAAAGGAAAAAAAAAGGCAGGGCAGCATTAAAACACATAGTTAAACATTTACCTAAATTTGTAACCAAAAATATATATCAATACTGAGGTGGAAGGCTGATTAAACAGTAAAATTCATTGCATGAATCAATAATTTTCCTTTAAAAATAGCTTAAAGTCCTAATCAATTAAAATATCATTTCCTTCAGTTTAAAACAAACTTGAGAAGGGTCAAAGATTTGTCCTGCAAGTTCTGACAGTCAATTTAAGTCATTCATGCAAGCAATGATAGAAACATCCCATCTTTCATGTTCCTCTGGTAGGACAAAAATCATATAATACAATGAAATAGAATTTAAGCAAATTTAAAACAATAAGATTTTTCTGCCCCACACAATGTCCCGTTCCTTTTAGAGCTTTGGGAAGCCTTAATGGTTCATAGCAGTGGCCAACAAAGAGTGACCTCTGGGCAGCCAGTTCTGGGATTTTGACTTGTAAATAATTTTTTCTCTTCCAACTTGACAATGAAGGCTACAGTTTGCTCTGGCACCACTCGTGGGGCTTTGTCTGATGACACAGATGTAGAAGCTTTGAGAAAAATGGAAATGTTAGTTGCCAGAAGCAAAACCGTGAGCAAATCCTGGTAGCGAGGTCTCTCCTCCCGTTGCAGGTCAGTGTCTCCTTTCTGTCCCTTGCCCAGTGGTGGGGGCTGTTCCAGGGCTGCTGCTCTGGGCTGTGCTGCATCTCGAGCTGGCACTGTGACTTGCAAGGTTTGTTCACATGATTACAGGCAGGAGAGGCTTTAAAGTACGCAGCCTGTTAAATTCCAGTAAATGTGCTACTGCATATTTTAGAAGGAGCTCCTTACCACGTGGATCACAATTAGTGTGTCCATTTCAGCACTAAAAAGATACCTAAGAAAAGAAAATGTGTGTGTAAGTACAAAAAAGTATCAGAATAGAGCACTTAGACTGAATAATTAATACCATTTCATGTTTTGCAACCATAATATTTTAGTCATCAAAGATGACTAAGGCTTCAAATTCATGTTTATTGACAAGGATACATTTCTTAAGTCACCATTTAAAATGGATTTTTATGGCTGGTCTTAATAACCAAGAGGCAAAACTATGTTGCACTACATGAACATACTGCAGATACAAGCTAAATGGCCAAAAATTATTCTCTAACTCACCAGGCAAATGGCAGTAGAACAGTTATTGAGTAAAAACAAAGAAAGAATTGTCCTATTCTCCCTCTATCTATCATTTTAAATATGAGTAAAATCACCAGTTAGTCTAAAAAAAAAGTTAACAAATTTACCAGGCTTGCAACACACTGCAAGTTTGCATAATGAGTTTACATAACTAATCATCATCATAGGTCTGCTTCATAATGCTGATTTCGGCAAAAGTACTACCAGGAAACATGTTTTATACCAAAACATTACATTTTCTCACCTCATTTTTACCAGTGAGTACACTCCCTTCTTCTTTACATGGTTCTGCTTCCCTTCACATTTTTTCATGTTCTTACATAATTATCAGACTACTAAAAAATATTTTAATCCAAATAATCCAGTTTCCTTTTAAGAACTTTTCCAGTAGTGTCCTTAATAGTTTAAGCAGAAATATAGTCAAAAACATTTTGCTCTCCTGAGGCACATAATAGTTACACATGAAAAATAGCTTCCTATAGCTTCCTATTCTACCACAGTTGCACCATGAGGTTTACGTAACATTTAAAAAAGAAAAAGTTGTTTCATGATCCTGCAGTATCTTGTGTTCCTGCATTGGCATGGGTTTATGTTTTGTATAAGTACAGCCTGGCTATGCTTTCTAGCATTACAGTGCCAGCTACTGAAGGAAGCAGTTTCAGTCTGTTCTAGCTTAATGTCACAGCCCAGATAGAGGTTACTGCTCCTTCAGAGCTGCCACTGAAGCTGCTTGTGGGGCCACTCCTCACTCAACTCAGCCACGGTGTACCAACAAATTTAAGTATGTGACTCAAAGAGGGTTGGGATTGCTCTGGGATTGTAAATTCTGGTACCAAATAAAGCGATCAGAAGCTTAGGGCAAGATGAAAATTGTATTTAGAGATAACAAAGATATGGTTTGAAGAAAACATATTATCAACAACCAAGTTAAACCTAGTTGTATTTTGCTATCATAGAACGTTTTCACCAAGAGATGATTTTATATTTGAAAAGTGGCTAATATCACTAAGGTAATTCCCAGCTACTAGTAGGAACTTTACACGGTGACTTAATACAGTATAAAGTGACTTAAGATCCAAATATGCCTCAGGATGATTTCAAGAATGACTATTTGAAAAGAATACCCCAAAGAAATCCACTAAAAAGTCCATTCTTTAAACATTCCCCAAAGAATTTCCATCAGCAAAACACGGGAAATGTTAAGCAATAATAACTAAACTTCTGTAAAACAAAAAAGAAACTCCTATTTTACGGTTTTCTTACCTAAGCTGGATAGACTACAATTCATAATTGAAAGATTTATTCAGAATAAAATATGTAAAACTCTTAAATTAAAATACCTTACAGGCCTCAATTCTCTCCTTCTTTTGTTTTCATCACTCACTGGAAAAATACTCTATATTTTTCAGTTTATTCCCTAATGTACTGACCAGGAAGAAATAAGTCTACAGTGAATCTCTTTTTTTTTTTTTTTTTTTTTTTTTTGTGCTTTGTTGGTTGGTTGGGTTTGGTTTTCTTTTGTGGGGAGTTTTTGTTATTGGTTGGGGTTTTTGGTTTGGTTTGGATTTTTTGTTTGTTTTCCCTTAAGCTGTGCTGCATATTACTGCCTATTTGGACCAGGCAGCTTTTATTTAGTACTCTCTATACCTTATTCACATCTGTCAACAAAAAAAGCACATCGCAGTCACACACGAAGGCACAAGTCACAAAACTCACAGAAAAAGTAAAAGAAATGATATTTATATGTCATTTTGATAGTCAAGGGAGAGGAAGTGTCCCAGTCCCTCTTTCTAAAAATAATGCTTCATACAGGTGTCATCTCTGTATTTTACTGGAGTTATCAAAAGAAAAAAAGTTGTCATTTATGGAAGTTGCTTCCTGCTATTGAAATAAAATGATGTGCTTTAAATCACAGTCAGGTTCTTCCATACCTTTCTTCCAAGAAAATCACCTTTACGTGTAGGGAAATGGGAAAAAACAGTTTTATTAACCCACTGTCAACCTCTCTCTTCTACACAAATAGCACACAGAAACTCTCTTCTGGTCATCTACTCCTACCAAAAATTGATTTAAAGTGTTTGCTATGTCTTAAAAAAAACCAACATAAAAAACGAGCAAAAAGAGTAAAAATGAACAAAACCAGTTACTCCTGCCACCCATAGCAATGATGAGCTGATAAGAAAACCTCACCATATTGTCTTGTCAGGCATACCTAATAGAGATGAAGAAGTCTCTAATTAGGGCATTAATTCCACACTGCAATGCAGTTGCAATGCAAACTCCCATTTACTGACAGGTGCAATATGTGGGTGCAAATTTCTTGGCATCAGCAATCTAGTCTTTTGCATTTACATTGCTAAGCAACATCATTGCATTGATTGACTTATGTACAGTGCTACACTTTCACCTCTTAGGTACAGAAAGAAAAGATTGATTCCAATTTCGGTACCACAATTTTAAACAGATGCAGCACCAATGAATTAGGTGCACTTACTCCTAATTTACAGTCATGGAAGAAAAATAATTTTCTTGATTACCCTACTATTTAGAAAGCTCTAATTCTTCTGGAGAGAATAAAGTTACACTGGTCTGAAACTCACATGACAGTCAGGGGCACAGTTACATGTATTTTTCCACAAGAAGATGGCAGCTGTCCTCAAAGTGTAATGCGAGTTAACTAGGAAAAGGTGATTGACTGATGCTGAGGTTAATTGCTTGTTGGCATGCTAGAAAGCCTATGCTAACAAGTGCTGCTTATAACTAACAAGTGCCAATTATTTCCTTATATTCCAGTACACATTATATTATGCTAGGCGCTATACAAACATCCAGAAAGATCCAGACATCCCTACCCAGATCTGGTAAGTTAATGATTTAAGAAAACCATGCAAGTTACTGATGAAAATGGGCCAGGGCATGTGACTTATCACAAATGTACAGCTCTTCATACAAGGGTACAACACTAGAAAAACTTTGTTAAATCTATCAATGCACAAAACATATATTCATATGAAGGTAGAAATAGTTGTCTGATCATAAACTTTATTTTCTCTGTTGCTGATCAAAAGCTTACACTAATGTAGTACACACTATCAGTTAGTGTAAGCTGTTCATTATTAGAAGCCTGTGAACTCTTTAAAATATTCTAATCCTGTTTCCACACTTTTGTGGAAAAAAAAATGTATATATATATAATTGGTGATCAACTGCACATACATGCTTGACAAAACTTCCTGTTTAATAGGTGGATTGTTTTGCAAAATATTGCCTAATATTTGTATGATGCATTCACCTGGCTTGAAAAAATGCTGACAGAACTCGGATGCATATCATCATCCATTGTTAAATTGATATTAAATTCATCATTTTGTTGCTAAAGCATCAGTAAACACCAATTTTAATTGCATTAATAAAATATGACTAGGATTGTAGTGACTAATACAGATTTTCCCTATGATAATAATGTTTTAAAATAAGATTAAAAAGTAGCATCACTTCAAGGAAGAGGAGTTAATGTACCAAAAATTATTGTGCAAAGCCAACCTGCCCCCCAACTCCTCCTAGACATGTCATCTAGTGTGTATCAGTCAGAATAAAACAAGGAAAGTTGATCTGAGTAGAAAACTTACCCGTCTTTCAGGCTTTCTTTGCAAGAAATCTTACAGTGCTTGGTAAAACTGCATGCTTTGTCTGTTACTCCTTGCCTAATTTCAAACTAAACATATGTAATGGCATCACAGTGTAGTCATGAACTTGAAAGCCTTTGGAAGTGCATTAATTGTGAACGTTGGGGTTTTTAACACCTTTTTCTAACTGTTAAAATGCAGAAAGTGTCAAATATGTTGGTAAGCTGTTGAAAAAGGTAAAAAGTGCCTAAGCTGTGGTTTGATCTCTCCTACTCCTGCAGTGCAGGGAACATTTCAGCACAATGCTATCTCAAGAATTCAAAATAATGCAACAAAACTCTAACCATATGGGTTGTTAGGTAGTCCCGGGAGCTCAGCACAGGGTTGGGTGAGGTGACCATGAAAATGAAAATATTTAAGAAAATCTAAAGATATTGAAATTGTATTTGCAAATATTGTGTTGGTATTCCCAGACTGTTATAGAATAGATAGGTACATTTCTGTACCCATCAAACACTTAATAAAAGATAACTCCTCCAGGCAATTTGCAAACTATAGTTTCATCTAGATATATGTCAGTGTAAATCAGGAACCTTCAGTTCTCAGTTTTTCTAAACAAGTATGCCATAATCTTTCCTAGCCCTGTTTCCGTCAGACCCTCATAAATCTACCACATTGCTCTGTCTCCTCAGAATGCAGTCAAATTCGCAAATATTTTAAAGGGATAGTGAAATACACATATAGTAAGTCCATCATCCTAGAAGGAGTTAGTAATTTGCTTCACCTGCAGTATATATTTCATTTTAACACATCTTTAATAGACACCAACTAATCATGTTTAAAGGCTACCCCTTTATTATTGCCCTTTATCCATAAACTGCTCTTTTCACTGACCTTAATATATAAGGTGAAGATAAACAATAGTTTGAGATAAATGCTTACATATATGATTTTGATTTCAGTATAAGTAAGGTAGAACTAGTTGGGGTGGACACAATTTTCTTAATTTACAAGTGCAGTTGTGGAATATATATATTTTTGTTCCAAGTCAACTAATACCCTCAGAAATATGGATGACCCTAAAATTCAATGCCTTTCCATTTTTTTTCTCTATCCTGTATTTTGTAAAGGAATAAAAAACATAATGACGTTTGTAATTTTAGATCTTTTAAGAACAAAGTACTATCCGAAATTTATAATATAAAAATTCTTTTTCCTGGAATTACAGTTTTGTATTTATTGAATGCATTCACAGACTCCCTTAGGATGTGAAATGTATGGAAATATATGTGCATTACTAAGGAAAGAACTAAATTTATTCTTTCCCCACATCATGCTCTTCTTTGCAGTAGAGGTTTTTAATTCAACACAGAGCTAGAATGAGATGGAGCCAATTTCCTGGTCTATATGTGTGACAAATGTTAAAAGTGGCACAAGATTAACAAATTAGTTGATGTATATATCTTTAAAGATTTTTGACTATGTCCCAAATCAAAATGCATGCTTATTTGAAATGAAGATTTCCTTAGAGTTAGGTATTACACAGCAACCTTATGAATTCTTGTAATTTTAAGACGGAATGGTGCCACGTCAGACAACTAAAGAATAGCTACCTGAAAAAAATATCTAAGAAGGCTTTTATGGCACATCACTCTAATAATAACAGCTTTTATTGCAATAAATTGTGTATTTTTAATGATAAAAAATGATCTTTTGATAAAAATTTGCTTTGAAAAAAATAACTATTTCAGTATGCAGGTATCTCTCTTAAGAATGAATATTGACACTATTAACTATCAAAATATGAAATTCTCTCGTGTTAAGCAATGTATCAGATAGAAGCTTTTTTTAAAATGAGTAGAGGGAGATCTAAAGTATAGACAAGTGTGTCATTATAGAAAGGTTTCTTTATGATGGTTTGAAATAAAAAGTAGGGAACTTGACCTTTTTAGCTGACATAGTAATCACCTATTTGATGTAATCCAGATATCTAACACCAAACAATAAAAACATCTGTGACAACAAACCATGTAAAGCTTGTGGAATTATTTAATTTTTTTTAAAGAAAAGATAGCAACATTTAATAATCAGATAAGCCCGGATTGGTTCTTCTAACACAAAAACTTTTGTGTTTTGCAAATGTTAGATTTAAAGGGCTATAACTTAGAAGTGAAAGTTTTTTAAGTTCACGTACATATGTTTTGGAGTTACCTCATTCATTCTTCTTTTAGGACCTTGTCATAGTCCACCTGTTTTGCTTTTGCTTAAAATACATCAAAATAATAGCTTTCTTTAGAGGAAAAAAAAATATCATACATTTCTACTGACTGTATCCAAACATGATAATACACTTAAAATTGAAGAGGAGCCATATTCAGGTTGCATGTCTCAGTCACCCAATCTCCCTTTCACGTATCTGTTCATGTTGACAGACTATGTCATAATACATCAACAGAGAGATCAGCATAGAAGAACAAAAATTCATCGCCTGACAGCAAGAGGAAAACTGATTTCTACTATTAAATTAGCAAAAATATACCAATATTTCACTACCAATAAAGACACCATGGCTAAAAACATTCACCATATTATAAATTTGAATGAGCATTGGGAATTTTTTGTTTCAATAATACTTAAACACAAGAAAAAGGGAGGGGGAAGAGGGTGGACTCAAGGATGTCAACATCTTTACAAGCAAAGAATTGATTTCTGGTAAAATGTGCCATTACATTTTGAGTTTGTTACTCTTTGAAATATTAGTTCTAAATATTCATTTAATTAAAGACCACTGAGCACTGTTTTTGCAGGATTCTGTTCTGACACAGGCTTGTCCTTATGAGGTCAAGGAGATGTGTGGAAAATGCTCTGTGTAAACAGAGTGCATCAGCTTCTTAATATCTGAGAATTTTGACTCATGTAAAAAGTATTCCAGCTCCCTCGTTGCCAGATATAATTTTAATATACTATATAGAGCAGTGGTGTATTGCTAGGAATTTAACAATAGCTGGAATAAATAATGTCTTTTTGCAGCCTGGGGCAACATCTGCCACTTATGCATTAATTCTGCCCCTGTTTGAACACTCTACAACATATGCACTTCTCTTTTGTCTGTTATCCTAGAGTTGTGTTATTCCCAAATATTGACATCATCTACTTTTATCAGCACTAACTGCTCTGAAGCTTCCTAGTCTCATGCTCAGCTCTATTTCTTTCTATTGATTATCTTCCTCACTCCAGCAGGTAGCTAGCCAGCGAGGCTGTCCTGAGAAATAGCTTCCAATGACTTTATACGCACAATTTACACGGAATTGTTTAAAGAAGATATTAGCCTCAATACAAATCAGTGAACCTCATTTAGTCAATACTGCACAATTCAGCTGTTGGCACCCTGTCACATGTTAGTCTTTAAAGTCAACTACCATACCCAATCTGCACATTAGCCATAGTATTTAGTTTCATATTAAAATGAGGCTAGTTTTTCACTTTTCTTTTTGAAATCTATTCAATATATTTTCTACATCACCTCATTGAACCATATGATAGCAATATAATTCTAAGTATAAAAACGTGAGATTAAATGCTTGATTTTTGACAGTGTTCTTAAATATAATAAATTCAAAGGGAAATACTGTTAAGTTAAAATGGAGTGTTTTTCATTAAGTCCAATCAAATGGTAGACAACAAAGGATCTTTTATTTGAGAATATGAAGTGAAAATGAAAACCAGAAAACCTTTACTAAGAAAAGGTCCAGCTAAATTATGTTGGAAGGAGGTCTCCAGATTGAACCTGGGTGTTTCTTTTGCTAAGAATGAATTAAAATAAGAAGCACTATGGGAGAACAGCTTACAAAAAAGGAAAACCTGTACTTTACAAAAATGAAAACAGGGCCTAAATACAGCTATAGAGAAAGCTCAAATTTAAAAAAAAAAAATCGCTACTGTAGCACCTAAACTATTCAAAGAAATTTGGGGGATTTTTTACCCCTTTTGCATTCCACAGCAGGGTTCCAAAATCCTAGATGGACATTTACACAAAAATAATCTTTTCCTTTTAGCCTAACAGACTATGATCTAAACTATGATTTAGATTACAGATAAAAGATATACGAAAAATAAAGTATATGTGCTTATCCCTAAATCTGTAACTTGAGAAATAAGACAGCTCTTCTCTTGTTTTCAATCGGTAATAGGCACACTTGTTTTATTGTATTCAGCATATCCTTGATGTTTATATTTAAACTTCTATGTGCATCCTTCAGCAGTAGTAATAAATAGGTAATATTTCTAATTGTTGGAAGAAAAATACTTGGTTTTGGCACATTTGACAAAGAAATATTTACATCTTTCCTATAAAGTTTTGCTCTTATAAAGCATAAATTCAAAGACAACCTGCAAGGATTTGTGGCTATTATATTTTGCAGGTGGCAGAAAATATAAAGAGGTCTGGGGGTATAAAGATAAAAAAAAGATAAATAAAAAGACAACAAATAGAAATCCCCACTTCACATTATGTGGTCAATATTTTAGAAAGCGCAGAGGAAAAATGCAGAATCCTTTTTAAGTCCTGATGAGCAATCATCTGGCCTTACTGATACACAGAGGTACAAATACCGATACCTTTTGAGAGGAGGTAAAAATTGTCTGCCTAGTGAGCAACTGGGAATATTGATATCAGACAATATCTTCATCCCAAATACTGGTAATTTGAATATACAAGAGGAAATGTTTTGCATGACCTCTGCTCCCTGCTCTTTTCCCTTGAAAGCCAAGGTTCTGAGCCCCAGGTAAGAGACAGATGCTGAAAGATGACCAGTCTGGCCTTCCTGATACATCTTTGTATGCACACACACTCTCTCTCACATACACACATTTATTGCAACCTGATGCTCATAGAAAAGCTTTTTCCTCCTTTTAAGTTTCTACAAGGAACATTTCAAAAACCAAAGGGCAAAAAATTAAAAAGCAGTGAGGACAGAAATAGCTGCATATTCAAGCAGCAAAAAGGCAGGTGTGGTATGAGAATTCCTAGTGTTCTTGTCTGCAGTGCTCTGCTTTGCTGTTGGAGGATTTGATGGGTACTTTTCATGGGTCTATATATGCTTATGATAAGTGTACTTGGAAAGAGAAACCTTCCAGGTACTCTTTGGCCTATTTACTTGGGTAGATCTGCTTTTTTGAGATAAAAGTTACGCTTTATTTCAGCTGCTGTCTTCCATGCATGTGCCTACACATTAAGTATTTTTTCCCACCAATTAGGTTAGTAATGACTAAAGTAGATGTAAATTCCTTTACTTATTTGTAGTATAAATTACATCTTGGTAAACCTTACAAGATATTTATATGCAATCAGTACTTAAACATGTTATAATTGTTCTACTGGAACATTTCCTCAATACTGTTAGTACTTACTTCAGTCTTGTCTTATAAGGATTGATAGATAGAACTGTAGTTGGAAAAATAGTTAATTCAAAGTTAATTTATAAAAATCTTACCCTTTTAAAGTTAATTCTGTTCTATATACTAATATGTAATAAATATTCTGGATAAGCAAGTGTACTGACAGGAAATAAGCATACAATAAACAATACATTCTGGGGAAGATGCAGCATATAGAGTAAAACAACATATGCATTACAAAAGTTTACAAAGTCAGTTTGATGTAGCTGTTTTCTTAAGGTAATAAAAATATCTTAGTAATTATTACCTGTGTCTCCTTTTATTGTGACAGGAAAAAAACCCACAAAATTTCTTACCATTCCTCATCCTTTTAAGCTCATTTTTTGAGATGCATCGATTTACTATGTGCTTAAATTAAGCTACAGTGATCACCTTTCCCATACAGTCTTAAAATGGTAACTGGGTAGAAAACAAACCTAGAAAGTAGATTAGTATTATTTAATATCCAGGAGAAAGAACAACTTTTGTACCTGAAATTAGAAAGCATTAGTAGCCCATTATTTTCTTTTTAATGCAGATAGTTTTACTTCCAGATCTCAAGATTTCTTTAGAATTTGTTCTTACTACACAGAAAAGTGCACAGGAATAATTTACAGCCAACTTTCTTTAGCCATTTATGTCTAGAATATAGTATTTAAAATATCTAATAGGGAAAAATATTGTTGTCACCCTGAAAGCATAATTATTAAAATATGATTATATTATTTATCAGTAGGCATTGCTAGTTTCTTTGCTTGATTAGGTTTTGATTAATGCTCAGAAATTTCAATTCAGACACACTTAGCCTCTGATTTTTAGACAGACATCAGTCAGCATTAGTGTATCAATTTTTCATCAGAAAATAGAGATGCATGTTAAAACCACTTCAAAAAACATGGAGTTTCTATATGGGACCGTATTATCAATGCTAATTATATCCTTAAGATAAGCATTAACTGGGGCAAAGAGAGGAATCAAACTGTTTGCAGAGCATGTGAATCTCAACTGGACATAAAACTGCCTACTTTGCTTCCTGCTTTCCTTCTCCAGTCTCTTTAGCACCTGGAAATATTACAAAACTATTAAAGATACTTTAAATGGAGATATTCTGCTGACACGATTAGCTTGGTATTCATGTTTCAGCATACCTCTCCAGGCAGCAGTGATTGTGTGCCAGTGTTAAAAACACGTATGTAGCATGTTCTTTGTGTGTGTTTGCATGCCTGTGTGGGCAAACATTTCATCACCACTGAGTGTGAGTCAGTCACCACTGACTCTGTGTGTGTGTGTGTTTATAGCCAGGTGCTAAAAGCAAAAGTGAGGTCTGAGGGTAGAAATGAAGAGCATTTCCTTTTGGAAGAGCCCTACTTGACCAAAGTCTTGCCCTCCAGTTTGAGAGAAGGATGCGAAGGGGCACTGCAAGAAAGGTCCGACCCTGCAGCCACTGAAATCCCTCACAGTTACCAAATGTGTTTTAAAGGAAAGTTTTAGATATACAGAGCTTAGAGTCCCATGAGCTGTAATAAAGGAATCACAGCTACACAAATCAGGCTTGCTATTAAGACTACCTTTTGGGGGTTAAATTTAAGTGGCTAACCAGATGCACAATTTCACTGCAATTCTAAAGACAATTCTGAAACAATGCTCAGCTGGTGCAATATGTTATTTTGTGTTCACAAGATGAAGTGGAATTTAGATTTTAAAAAACAGTAAAGATTTTGAAGAGTTTTGAGGGAGGCCTATTTAGCTTCCACCTAATTCCAGAATGAGTCTTGGCTGTCTTCTCACTCCAACAGTCCTTGAATCAAAATTCCAAATCAGAATCTATTATTTTCTTACTCATGTTAAACAGTGTTAAGTAGAGGGAAAGGATTTTATTTACATTAAGAAACCAATCTTGCAGGAAAAGCATCCTTTAGAGGCAATAGCAATTTATATTTCTTTAAAAACCCCAAAAACTAATCAAACAAAAAACCTCCAAACAAACCAGCTTTCATTTTTCAGCATTACTTAACACCTTTACTTACATTAGATTTCACTGTATTTCAGAAACACACAAGAACAGATCACAACTTGCAGTACCAGTGTTCCTTCTCTCCCTTTCTCTCTCTCCCCCTCTCACCTACACCATTTTGATTTTAAATTTGCTGAAGCCCATTCAATTTATAAATAACCTTAAACCGTTGAACTGTTCACTAGTTTATTTGAACAGGAGACAGTGTTATTGAAACAAATCTAGTTAACAAGGTAATTAGCTTTTGTAATATTCCTCAGAAGGCTGGAAACCAGCAGTTCATCACAGCACTGTACAAATAGCAGTATGCAATGTTAAGCGTCTGCTTACAGGGGCTTCTATCAAAACTCACTGGTCACATTACCAACAAAAAGGTATCCAAGGGCCACCAGAACTGATTTATTCACTTGAAGTGGAAGGATGAAAATATTTTCCAATAGTAACCTACTGTAAAAGCATAGGTTACTTCTGGTGTTGAAAAGATGGGGCTAGAACCACAAAAATCCTTTTTCTTGCTTCCACAAAAGGCTTTGGGCCTAATTATTTTTAAGTATAATCCAGCCAACATCTTCTCATGCTTAGCTGCACTGAGTGACACTATTTGTGATGCCCAGTCTGCTGAAACTGAGCAGGTTGCTGTCAGTTTAAAAATGACTATAATAAAAGTGACCATGAAGATGGATCTTGTGATTTTGCGTTTCTAATCAGTCATCTGTGAAGAACACTTTTGCTTTGATTCAGCAGACTGGTGACAGCCATGATTGATAGTGCATGAGGATGAAAAAAGGTTATTAACTGTCTTCCTATTAAACTCAATGTATTACCCCTCTAGGTGCATCTCATACTTTAACTTAAAGTACTTACTCAGGTAAGGTCAAAAATGAACTCCATAAACACAGTATCCATCCTGTTGTAGATGAACCAGGGGCTCTAATGCTAAATTTTGAATGTTCAGCACTAAAGCATATCTGAATCCTGACACCTTAATTACTGTGCCAAAACCAAACACTGAGCAGACCTTCGTATGCTTCTAAATATGTAACTATACACAAGGTATTTTTGTGTGATACAGGAACAGATCAGTGATTCCGTGTGTTGGTGAATACACACAGACAAATATGTTTTACGTGCTACAATAGTCTCAAAATAAAAGTTTAAATAGTGTTATGTTAATGAAAAAATATGTAGAAAAGAGATAAGAAGTGTCTGAGGGGTTCAGGTATGAATCGTACGCAGAAAACAGCATTTTACCTGCTCGTAGTTAACTCCATTGTTAACTTGATCAAGTGTGATTTAATAATTTATGAAGGCTTCCTATTAAAAGAAAATAAAAATATTTTACTGTAAATATAAAAGCATCTATTTGTTGCCTTACAATAGGTTTTAGTCTTAGTTTTTATTTCCTTTTTACTGATGACAATACTCACAATTATCTACTGAAAAAAACAAAGGAAAATAGCACATATATTAATTTTAAAAATAATTATTTGGTGGAAATACTGATTCCTAGGGTGCTTCTAATTTCTCAGGATGTCTCTGTGAAGAGATAATTTTAAAGGAGTTTAAGGAGAAAAAGAGTGAAATCCTTCTCTTGTGTTCATTTTAGTTCCTCCTAACATTAGAAATTAATTGAAAGGGGAAAGTTGTGTACATTGTGTATGCAGGTTAGCACCTTCTTAGATTCACAAGTTTATTTTAGGAATTGGGAGTTTTACAAACACTTCTTCGTAATCAGTAGCATTTTAAATTTTTTTATTTACTTTATGAATAAATTTCAGATGCTCTTTAAATTTGTTTATGCATAACTTATATTAGAAACATTTTCTTGTAAAAATAAGTAGAAATACAGATCAAAAATCCTGTGATTTTAACGACAGTATGCACACTCTTATCTGAAGGAATGTACAGACACACTTGTTTAAAATAAGCTCTTTCCACATAGTACATATGATCTCCCTGCAAAATACATTATTCTGTATTTATCTTTCAGAATATTAAAACATACTTTTAAATTTAGTTTTATAACAGTCCTTCATTTCCTCTTTTACATTACATCAAGAATATTTTTTGCACTCATTAACATCATTCCAGCGGGAAGCAAGAATATTATACCAAGCTAGATCCTTTTGGGGAAAGAAAGGAAAAAGTATCTCTCCATTCTGACTATTCTATAATGTACTGTCATGCACAAAGTCTGCAGCCTAAGTAAATATTTTAATCTTTTCAAGGTGGTATTGAATTTCAGTTGTCCCTGTTATTTTTAAACAATATTTAAAAAAACATTCGCAGTTGGTTAAAATCCAGAAAAAATATAACCTACCTAATATGATGATGCTATCTCATGAAAAAAATTATTAAACAATTCTCTGTAACATCTTTATTTCTGGAAAATGTGTTCCTTTCAGGTGTGGACTTGGGAATACGCACCAATTTTGCCTTCAGTAACATTTCTGCTTTATAATAAATTGCAATCCTGTTGTAGCCCCGTGTGGATTTACAACTGGCAGGCTTTCTCTCTGACAATTTGGGGTCACTGTGGATATAGGTGAGCAATAATTTCAGAGGTGATGGAGATATTGACAGAATTTAAGAGTCCAAGTTCCCAGGCAAATATTTGTAAAATGTACACTCCTACATTGGGTTTTAATTAATAAGACTTCTGGATTATATTGTTTGCCTGGTTTGTGCATTGTATTTTCTCTGAAACTGTAAAAAATAGTAATTTCCATTTGTGCCTCTGTCAGTACTATGAAACATTTAATGTAAAAGCTATCATTCCTCCCTCAAGCACATTTAAGTAAAGAAGAAAGTTAAAGCTACCAGAGGCTTAGCTAAAAAACATATAGCATGCTTTTAGAAAATCAGAAATATATGACAACATTTGTTTTGGGTAACCTTATGGAGGCCTGGAATAGCAAAATCATTTTATCAGATATCACACCAAACAGAGGCCCTGATGGTAGTGAGAGTTTCTAACAACAAGACAGACCTATGTTTTACTCACTCGAGAGGGGACAGCCGGATCAAGCCCCCTCTGTTCACTTCATGTGTGTAACCTAAAGACAAGAAGTAAGTCTAAGCATAACTCCAGCCATGTGTAAAACAGCGAAAACCTTTCAGTCAGTATGGAAGAAATTAATGAATTAGAATTATTCCTCCGGCTTCTTTAAAAGAATTGTCACAAGAACTAAACAGAAGATCCCAATTAATGAAACAAAGGAAAGTTTAGGGCCATTTAACCTGGAACAATCATTTCCTCTGGTTAAGGTTTATATAAAACCCAGAGCAGGCCTGAAATGTCAACTCTAGTGGTACCCTTTGAAATCCTGTTTTATTCCAGCACTCACTACACATACGAAAGCAAATCCTTAAACTGCAGGCTAAGTGCATGTGGCCCAACCAGGACCATACAAAGGCGACACACGTACCATGTGTCACAGCCAGCAGCACATGAGTGACTTCGCCAGGGGGGATCCCTCATCTAGATCCCGCTCCAGACAATCAGGACACAGCAAGGGAAAAGGGATAAAAAAAAAAAAAAAAAAAAGAAAGAAAAAGAAAGAAAGTGGGGGGGAAAGGAGGAAAAAAAGAAAATAGCAAGAAGAGCTAGACTCCAAACCCCACCTCCTGCCCCAGACAAACAAGGGCAGGTAGCCTGGCTGGGAAAGCCGGGCACCTCCCGCGGAGGGGATGCTGCCGCGGCCAGCGGGGCGCACCCGGCGCGGGGCGCGGAGCGGGATCCGCGCACCTGCCGGCCCCGGGGCCGCGCCCCCGCCCCCGCCCCGCCCGGGCCGCCCCCGCCGGAGGCGTCGCTGCTCCGGCGGGGCCCGGCGGGGCGCAGCGCCCGTGGCCGGCCGGTCCCGCGCGGCCGCCGGCGCCGCCGCAGCGAGCGCGGCTCGGGGGCGCTGCCCGGCGGCGGAGCGAAGCGGCCGCTCCGCATCCCCGCGGCCGCTCCGGGGGCTCCACGCACCGGGCGCGCCGGGCCCCGCGGCCACGGGGCGATGGAAGAGTGGGGCGGGTAATGAATTCCAGCAGAGAGCTCGAGAGGAGGCATTTTTCAGAGATCTGCCATATTTAACATTGACCACACTAAAGATGTTATTAGCGACGGAGGGGTGGGGAGGGCAACGGGGGATACGATAAGGGAAAATAGATAATGACACATAATCCAAACCAGAAGTTTGAAACCAAGTTAGTTCGCTGAAAAGAGCTGAACTTTTTTCCACTCTCTCGGTCTCTCTCTCTCTCTCCCCCCACTTTTTTTTTTTTTATAGGCTGAGACTGAAAGACAGGGAGATAAACTTGTTAAGGAAAGAAATATTCTTCTAAGCAACCGGGTAAACAAAACAGCTGAAGTGAGACAGTGAAGGAGACGGGGGTAGGGAAATGCAAAGGACATACTACTATTTAGAAACCCCAAAGGAAATTGTAAAGTAGGAAATGAAAAGAAGGAGGAGAAACATTTCTGTTGTAAATTGGAGGGAATGAAGAATAGCGGGAGAAAAGGGGGTAATAGCTGCAGAAGGTCTTAAGTAAAGCACCACTGAAGATTAGCCAATGTCTAAAATATTTCAGCTGTGGAAAGAGCGTGGTGTGCTCATCCCTTCAGCATGGGTGTGTGAAAGGGAAATGAGTAGGGATAATTACTAATATAGCACATGTCCGGAGGAACCAATCCAAAATAAGAGATAAATTTGGCTGGTGAAGACAGATAGGAAAAAGGCTGGAAGGAGACTTAGGAATACTTATACCCGGGAGGAGAGGAAGAGAATTAAAGAAGGGGAAAGGTTTCAAAAGTACAGGGAAACTTAGAGAATCAGCTGGACCGGGATGAAATAGCTACGGCAGAGATGGGGCGAGAGAATGAAAGAGAATAGGAGAGATTGAGGGGAACAAATATACCTGGGAGAGGGAACAGTTGGAGCGGATGGGAAGAAGGAAAGCAGGAGCGGAAAACTAGGAGAGAGGGAAGGAGGGACAGAGGGAGGGATGTGGGGAGAGAGGGAAGGAGACGGAGGGAGGAGACAAGGGCTGAAGTCTCCCAGCCTGGGGAAGGTGCAGCAGTGAGTGAGAGAGAGCTCACTCGGAGGGTTAGGTTAGATTTCCAGAGCTCTTAGAGCTCATCGACCAGACCGCTGGAGTCACTATTCAACCCGAGTCCCAAACACACGCCTCACTAACTACTTTACAGCCACTTTCATTGATTTTCTTTATCAAATAAACATAATACCCGTTACAGCAACACTTCCTCTTCGCGCAGCCAGAATGCCGCAAGCTGATTGCTGCATTTCTCCGGCTTGCAGTTCCCCACCCTCCACCCCTAAATAAATTGTGTTCTTTCACTTAAGTGGTCAAATACATTATTTCTTGCACAATTTTTCTGTAATCTGGATGGTACTCTGCCAGCTAGGCAAATTGTTTAAATTGCAAGGTAAAAGGTCCCCATTCCCATCGCCCCGGTGTGGAGACAAAATTTTCTCCCCATAAATTCAGGGTTAGCTTATATATTTACATACTTATTTACCACTATTAAGAGGTAACTTAATTTGAGGGGTGATGTCAAAGAGACCAGTTCTGCCTTAAAAACTGCAGGAAAAAAATTAACGCAATTTTACCACATGCACATAAACTGTCACTTAATCTAAGCATTTCAGCCTCAAATTTCAATTTTATTTAAAAAATCCCCTAAAAGTAGCCCCTTCAAAAGCTGTTTTTGAACCAGGCTCTTCCATATATGTCAAAGGGCTGTTGAATTATTCATTATTATAATTACTATCATCATTGTCATTATCCCTTTCCATGTGGAAATAATTTTATTATCGTAATTTGATATCTGAAGAATTTCCTGTTAGTCGTTTGATAATAATTTTTTTTTCTACTGAAAAGAAAAGTTTTGTTTATAAATGAGAGAAAAATATTTTAAATGCTTTTATGTTTACTATAGATTTCCGTTTATCTAATCGATTGGAATGCCAATAAATCGATTAAAGGTTTAGTGTTTTACAAACAACCATTTTGTGCTTTTTGATTTTACGTTCTGAATGATTTTAATAAAGCTAATGCCTTCTCTGAGCGTTTGTTCACCCCAAACCTAATATTCCATCATTTCTACTATTTACAATTGCAATTTAAAGCGTTTCTAATGAGAAAAATAAACACAAATAAAAGAAGGAAATAATCTGATTAAATTACTTTGTGCCTGTGGTCAACATATTTAGGCAAAGCCCTTAAAAATCTTGGTGAATTATATGCGATCATACAGTGATTGCGGAATATTAAATTAAACTTAGATAAATCCGCATTGAAGGAGGCAGCACCCAATCCTGAATTTATTTCCCATTTTCTATAACAGCATCACTGCGCTCCTCTCTTTGCAATGACAATGTGCCAAATCTAGGCATTTTGAAAACATTTTCCATATGCTTTAACTGGAGACTGATAGACAAAGAAGAAAAGGAGATGGTCTTTTTTCTCTTGAGGTATATTTCCTTTAACTTTTCCTCCTATCTTTCCTGATCTTCATCATTTTTTAAACAAAAGTTTGAAAATCATTAGGACCTTTTTTTTTCTTTTACTTTTTTTTTCTTCTCGCGTAATCAATTCTTGAATTGTGGGGTTTCAGTTAATGCTTTAATGCAGGACTATAGAACTGTCATTTCTATACCTTGGCGGACAATATTTTGGGGAGAAATCATTGATTCATTTAGTTTTCGCTTGCTGCTTTTTGTAATTAAAGATGGTTTTAATTATACTCTTTTTTTTTTTTTGTAAGTCAGATCAGATGTGCTGCTTGCTTGCTGGAAGGTTTTTTTTTTTTTCTTTTAACGGTGCTTTTAATTTATGTGTAGTTTTTACGGATAACACAGAGGTGGTGGCTTTTATTTAGCTGTAAAATCCACACGTTTTCTTTGAAAACTTGGCTCCTTAGGCGAAAATAACTTTTTCTGGTTGCTTTATAATCGCTGTTTGTCGCAGAGGTAGTTTAGCATATTGTCTACACAACAAAGATTCCTGTTTTATTGGCAGTGTGGATTGCTGGATTTAGGTATAAATATTTCATAACTTTCCTCTTTCTGCAGTAAGATCGGTAGTTTTATTGGCTTTTTCTCCTTTTTGTCTGTCTTTCTACCAGAACCGTTTTATTTCTGAAGTCCCTTTTTGTCCTTTTCCAGGATAGAATGTAAAATTTTTCCCTTGGATATATCACTGCTGGAAATATGCTCTTGGGCTTTCTGGAGGGGATGGGGGGGAGCGGTGGTAAGCGGTCGTTTTCCTTTATTTGCATAAGAGCTGGTGAAGTGCCTGTGAAGTTGGTGAATTGCTATTGTTTGGGGCTAGTCCTGACTGTTTTTGTTTATAAACACTGGGGTGGTTGCCGGGAGGGGAGGGAGGTCAGAGCACTGTCAAAGCGCTGACCTCTGAAAGCCCAGAGGGCGCCTGGCTCCTTCACCCTCTCCTTTCTCTCTCTCCCTCTCCCTTTTTCTTTCCCTTCCCATCCAAGGCCAGGAGCTCAGGTTCAGGGCATTTAATCCCCGCGATCTGCCCAAGAAAGGAGCTGAAAAAGGGCTGTTAAGGCTCCGGAGGAAACGCCGGCAGCAGACTTAGACCTGGAAGGCTTTTATTTATAGTAATGTCCGGGTGCGCGTTTTTGTCCGGCTCCAGCCAAAATAACAACAAGAAGAAAAAGCCAATCGGGATCGGCACTATTTAGCTCAAAATCTCAGCGAGATGTCTATACTATTCGGCTGTGATTTTTCTCTAAGGTCACTGCTCGTTAGACGCACTTTCAGTAGGTGAATGCCAAATCTGGGGCAGTGAAGGCAGAATTGAAATGCAGTATGTTATTGTTGTTTTATTTCTTTTTCGAACAAAACTTTCCAGGAATCAGAGTGGGGATTTTTGTTTTCTTTCCCTCCTCCCTCTTCTCCTCGCGTCGCCCCCCCACTCCCCCCTTCCCGTTTTAAGTGTGTAGTGGAATGTTTTGCGGGGGGCGGGGGGGGTGGCGGGGAAGAGCGCTGTAAATTAACAAAAGATTTGTATATATGATACCTGCAAAGAAAGAAATTATTAATAATAGCCAAACGCTTTGGGTTCAGAGTCAATTTCATCTCGGGAAAAAAAAAAAAAAGAAAAGAAAAGAAAGAAAAAAGTACAAGAGATTGCTATCAGGTTTAAGTATGTTTTGAAAAGAAGTTGCTGAGTTAAACAAAAATGTTAGTTAACACACTGCCTTTGTCAAATAGCCCCCGGGAGGAGAAGAGACAACAAAAAGGAGAGGAGGTGGGGGCTGGGGATCTGAAAGTGTCTGTAGCTCAGATAAAGGGTCTGTAACACTGAAATCTTGTAATACCTCGTTTCAAACTGAGCTCATCTATAGACTTAGGGAACGCAGTAAAAAGACATGGATCCCCTTTCCCTTGGGTTGGGGTCTGGGGAGAGGAGAAGGTGGGGGAAGGGAACGCTTATTAGGGAATTATGTCGGTTTATTAAAGAGGGGAGCGGCTATGTCTGTAATTATGCAGATCCTTGTGCCCCTGTGTGTCCGCAGCGCAGATTTAGGGAGTGAAATGAGCTTGACGGGGAGACGTGGTGTAACAGAGCCCGGTTTGGGCTACGATTTCTTTGTCTATTAAAGAATGGTCAGTGTCGGGCTCTGGCCCCCATCAGCTCCATCTCGCCCAGGCCAACAAGTTTTCCTTAGGGCTAAGGCTGGAGATGGTAAAGGACAGAAAAGGCTGAGGGGTTTTTGAGGGTGTTTTTTTCTCCCCCTTCCCTTTCTTTGAAATGTAACGTCACTATCAAGAGCTTTTTGTGGTTTCAACAGGAGGCTCGAAAAAACCCAAAATATGTAACGGTGCCTGCAGGAGAAGTTCGGAGGAGGTGGGCGGGGGGTCCACCGAGACCAGAGGAGAGGAGCTGAGAGGTTAGGCGAGACTCTTCGGGGGCGATCAGCTGAGCGAGAGAGGGAGGAGAGAGGGGAGTGGGAGCGGGAGCCGGGCCGGGCCGGGCCGGGCCGCGCCGCCGGGAGCCGCCCGCGCCCGCCGGGAGCCCCGCACCGCTCCGCGGCCGCCCGCGTGCCCCAGCCCGCCGCCCCCAGCCCGCGCTGCGCTCCGCTCTTATCACATCCCACAAACCTGCTGCTGCTGCCTCCCGGAATTAACCTTCTTCGATTTTTCCTATCTACGTGGCGATCCCCGGGTTCCTTCTAAACTGTTAACATCCCGTAGTGCCTTTTTTTTCCCTCCCCCCGCCCCCCCCCTCCTCGATAGGTACTATTTTTAGGGAGAGAGAAAGAGGGAGAGACAGAAAAACAGAGAGGTTTAAAATGTTAGGATGGACAGTAAACAGTGGCAGAAGAAACCCTGAAAAATGTGGACTCTCCTGTCGCAATTCCTGCCTTATTCCCCCTCCTTTGTTCCTTAGCTGTAACTCAAGAACACCATAAACCTATATCCCCCTCCAAGACGAGAGAAAAGGGGGAAAATCTACAGCCAAAAAAGAATGACTTGACTGTTCTGACGTTTGGTGTTTTGACATTAATGACATTAATGATATTGATGTTTCACCAGGAAAAAAGCACTAGGAATAAAAGAGGTGGGGGGAGGTGCGGGGGGGGGGGACGACTTTAAAACTAAATTATCTTCGTTTCCTTATTCTTCCGTGACATTAAGTATACGTGTTACTTCACTTGAATTTGAAATAGATGTATTGTTCTCAGGTGTTTCTTCATCACATTGTATTTAATTGTCTTCAGTCTTAGGAAATGTGTTGCCATCCTTCAGGCATGCACTTGAATGGACAATGCATCCTTCTATCTCAGAGTTCCGTTTCGTCTACCATTTAAACCTAAAAGCCTTCTTTCCATCATACTCCCTCAATCTGATAACTGTAAACAGGTTTCAGAGATTTCATTTTCAGTCTTTGTTTGCATTTTTTTCCACCGTGTAAACAACAATGCAGAATATCGCTAGTTTCCTTATTACGTTCATTGACAGGGCGCACTGCCTGTGGAAATCTACATACATATGCTCACACCTTTTTTCATTGATGAGCTGGTGCAAGGCATAGGTGAGGCTTGGAAAAGCAACAAAGTTGCTCTCACTAACCCTCCAATGCCCCTGACTTTTCCCTTAAGTTCCAATCTTGAAGATTTTCCTGAAGTTTAAAGTAAGGTTTCCCTGGATTGAGGTAGGGGTCCTCCCCTGCTTTATTTGCAGATTCTGATTTTTTGAATAGCTGTACTTCCATGCTGACGGTTTGTTTTGGGCTTTTTTCCTTTTCTTTTTTTTTTTTTTTAATCCTTTTTTTCCCCTTCCCCTTTCCAAAAACCTCTTTTTATTTTTTCCTTTCTTCAAAACTATCAGGACCTTCACTCTGACCTTAAACATCTGCTTTCAGACACTCGGTTCCCTGACACTGGCCTGTGCTTCCTTAAGGGCAGCCTTAATTCATCATCAGGTGGGGATTTTCCTATTAGCGTTAGTTCCAGTACTTGCAAAATGTTCTCCTGGAGCAGGAGGTTTAGGGCCCAGAGAGGTGTGTATTCCTGCCATCCTGGTTTTTGCTGGTTTGTTGTTGTTGTGCGTGTGTGCTTTTAATGGAAGGTTGTGATAAAACCTTCCTGCTGGTTTTTAGTGTTTAAGGCCTAAGACAAGGTTTTGATGTGTATCGCAGGAATCACGAACTTCAAAGGCATGTCAGCTCTAAGGTTACGGTTCACCTGCACGGGGTCCTTGGTACTGTAAATATCTCCTGCCTGTTCCTGTGACTTGGTGACCATTTCTGGTATACCCATTTCTGGAATAGCATTATCAAAAATCTGCACGTGTTCCTGCGGTGTATTCGGATGCTCTTTGAATAGTCATGTTTTTATCTTCGGTAGGGGGTATTTTAAAGTATGTCTATTCCTAGTTTTAGTTAATTATCTTTTAATGAAAGTGTCAGTCATATTCACATCTGCAGTATTAGGTTAAGATAATTAGATTTTCAAATGAGAAGCAATCTTCTTAAATCCCACACAGGAAAATATTTGTAGAAGATTCCAATTTATAATGACATCTGTACATTTTACCCTACTTTTCATCATAATACTGTGCCCCCCTCCCCTCAAGAATGAAATATGTCTGGTAAAATATAGCAGATAAAATATTAATAAAATATCAATACTTGCAGGGAAACTGGAAGATGATGCATGTATATGCATAAAACCTGGATTGTATGCAAAGAGACCCTTTCCTTGGGCTGATATTTACTTCATTTTGATAAGACTGTTTACAGTTGATATTGTATATTCTATAAGGCTTTGCTTTTTACTTTGTTGGTATCTCTAAGCAATTACATGGTGGTCAACAAATAAAGTGCGCTATGTTTTGTGTGACTGTGTGTGTGTTAAGTGTATGTGCATATGTGTAAATACGATGTGGGATGTGAGCGTGCACATGTGTGCATTTGTGTGCACATGTGTAAATAAACCTGTCTTTATCTCTATATGGGTAGTTGTTCCCTATCCTAGATATATTACCTTTCCTTTTGCAGATGTGTCATACATTCATTAGCCCATTTAAAAAACGTGATGTTAATTTTTTTTCATTAAATCCCCATTAAAAGAGAGAAAATGTAAGAGATGAACAGACAGACAGACAGACAGAAATATCTCCCTGATGCAATAATTAATTTGGACCCGTTTCTTTTTAAGTTTCCAAACAGTTAAAAGAGCAAGTCTGCCACCCTCCTTTTTTTTTTTTTCTTTTTTTTTTTTTTTTTTTTTTTTTTTTTTTTTTTAATTTTCCCTAGCCATCTACTTTGTGTGCCTGTGCGTGTGTGTCTGTGTTACTAATGAAGTTTGCAGACTTGTGTTTGTATCCATGAGCTCCCTTCTGCTGCCCCTTCTTCTCTGGGCTGGCTCTGTGGCTCCCGCAGCCCCGGCGAGCCCCCGGCAGCAGCGGCAGCTCCGGCTCCTCCGGCTCCGGGGCTGCGCGTCATTTGCAGCCCGGAGAATGTTGATCACCTCACTAATTACACCTCTCCCTCTCCTCTTCCCTCTCCTCTCCCTCTCCCTCGCTCTCCCTCTCCCTCGCTCTCTTTACTCTCTCTCCTCTCTCTCTCTCTCTCCCCTCTCTCTCCCTCTCTCTCTCTCTCTCTCTCATTCCCAGAGTGCATATCGGGAATAGACACACAAAGACATGCGCACTCAACTTAATCAGCCATTTTTTTAAACAGGGCTAAAACGATAATAATTAGCAGAATAAAGACATATCGGATTTTCATTTCCTTTCCTCCTTTTCCCAACCCCTTCACAACCAAACAGCGAGACCGCGGTCGGCACATGCTTTAACAACTCCCGGACCCCAAAGGACCGCTCCATGCCCCCCACTTCTTGCTCAATCATTTTTATTTTCACCCAATAAAGTTGGAGGATTATTTTTTTTTATTATTTTTTTAATGAACCTTCTCTCGTTTACTTGGATGTGATCAGCTGTTAAGTAAATAAAGCAAAACAAAAAAGAGAGGCGAAGATCCAGTAGGAACTGCGAGGGGAAATGGAAAGTAAGTTTTTTCTTTAACTTTTATTGAGTAGTTTGTGTTAAATTTAGGTCGAGTATCGATTATCTTTCCAGGCTGATCTTGCACAATCTTTGATATTTCGCTCTCGCTCTCTCTCTCTCTCTCCCCCTCTCTCTGTGCCTCTTTCTCTCTCTCTCACATACACACACACACACTCACATCCCCAGATCCCATGTACCTCTCCCCTCTCTCTCTCCCCCCTTTTTCTGCCTGTTTCCCCACTTTTAGGTACAGTATTTGCTCTCATTTCGGAAGGAGGGGCTGCTTTTTCTCTCTCCCTTCTTTCTTTCTCTTACTGCCTTTCTCTTTCATTCCGGGGGTTACGTTTTGTTTGTGTATTTTTTTTTTTTTGTTTTGGTTTGGGGCTGTGGGTTTTTTTTTTTTTTTTTTTTTTTTTTCCTCTTTCGGGCTGTAACTTTCAGATTAAGTGGAGGACCCTGCTCGCTTTGCAGAAGAGGTTCGGGGGGTGCCCCCCACTTTTTCGCTCTTTTTTTCTAGGGAGCTCGGGGAGGGGGGGAATACTGTCAGATTAGGAACGACGTTACGGCTGTCAGAAGTCATCCCTTGCCAGCTCCTTTAGAGCTCGCACTCTTCTTTCGCAGCTCGGTCCCCCCTAAACTTTGAGGTGCCTTTTGAAGGCACATTCTGCTCTCCCACCCTCCTTGCCTCTCCTCCTCATCTCCACCCCCCTCGGCCTCTCAAACTTTCGCTTTCGGGCGAGGGGGGGGATGCCAGCAGGGCAATGGGGACCCTGACTGCGTGCGTGTGTACAGGAGAAGGTTGTGGGGTGCTTTTTCCCCTCTCCCCCCCTCCTTCTTCCCCCCTTTTTTTTGCAGGTAGGTTTCTCAGGAGCAGAGGCAGGGTGGCCGTGCGGGCGTGTGTGTGTGTGTGTGTGTGTGTGTGTGCGCGCAGGGCGATCGCGCTGCTGGCTGCCGGCTCTGGCAGCGTTGGAAGAGGAGCCCGTTAGGAGCGCGCTCTGCGGCTCTGTCAGTTTCGCCGCGCGGCGCGGGGAGGCGGCCCGGCCCGGCCGGCCCGGCTCGGCTCGGCTCGCCTTGGCTCGGCTGGACCGGGCTGGGCTGGGCTCGGCTCGGCGCGGAGCGGCCCCGCTGGCGGGGATGTGGGGATGCGCGGCTGCCGCTGCCTGCGGGCGGCTGCCGGCCGGGCGCCGGCGGAGCCCGCGGCATCCCCGCCGTGCCGTGCCGTGCCGCGCCGAGCCGAGCCGAGCCGAGCCGCTCCGTAGGAAAGGCTCTTGCGGGCAGGGTCGGGGACTGCTTTCAGCGAAGCCTTTCTGAGATTTTTTGAAAGGGAGTGGTGGTTGTTTTGCGGGACAGGCGCCCTTTTTTTTTTTTTTTTTTTTCTGAACAGGGGGCTAAGGTGTATTTAAAAAAAAAAGACAGCCAACAGACAAAAAAAAAAAAAAAGAAAAAGAAAAAAAAGCTCATAAACAGCGAGCCGCGGTTTGGTTCCTGCTCTAACTGCTCGTGCCAGAATCAAGTGCATCCCTTCCCATCACGGCGGCTAATGGCAGACGCGTCCCTGCTTCCCCGTCTTTCCTGACATGAAATTTCCTACAAAATTGCTAATAAACTTTCCCCCCATCCGATGCCAACTTACGGCGGTTCCCCTCCACTCCTCCCCTGCTGCATCTTCTCTCCCCCCCACCCCCACAGCCTCCCCAGCAGCGGCAGCAGAAACACACGGGTTGGTATTTCTTTTGTTACCTGCGAGCCGGGCGGCCGGGGGTCTCTCATCGGCTGCTTAGGGCACTGGGTCCAACCGAGAGAGGAGCCACATCAGTCGGGTTCAGCCTGTTTCACCTCAGCGCCGTCCCGAGGAGGCTTTAGCCACCATTCAGTAACACACCCTCCTCCTCCTCCTCTTCCTCCTTAGGTACCAAGGCAGAGATCGCAAACATAACACCCCCCTCCCCACAAAAAAGCCCAACCAAAAGACAACTTGCCAGGCTGAAGATGGTGGAGATTTACATTAAGCCAGACACAGGCAGGTTCACTCAGGAAGTCTGACCATCCCGTTTTCTGACAGTTGCATTTCCTCGGCTCCATTCCGTCCTCCTCTTTTTTTTTTTTTTTAATTTTCTTTTTATTAGCCTTGCTTCGGTTTTATCAAGGATTATGTAGTTGGCACGAGGAGAGCGAGAGTGGAAAGAGAGGGCTCGGGTGCTTTTGGGGTGGCTGCTGTGAGGGTGTTTTTTTTTGATGGTGTATTTTTTTTTTTTTCCAATCGTGTTTCCCCTGGATTTGCAGTGGCTCGATCCTTAGGAGCGGTGATGGAGTGTTTAAAAAGATCATATGTAGCATTATATTTTTAGTTTGGTGGTGGATGGATGGAAGAGGTAGTGAGAAGCCTTTGCAGCCCTGCCTGTTGTTGGTTAGATTGAGGCAGAGACTTGGCTGCGATTGGGACGCGACTGTGACATGGGCATCGATCGCTTCCATTGAGAGCAATGCAAAAACACAGCCTGGGTATGTAACACTCTCAGTGCCATCAACACTTGTTTTACTTTATATTTACTGGCAAAACTGACAGAACGATCCGGAGTGCTTTTCTTTGAAATAAGGAATACAAACGTTTGGATGGGAAGGTGCACAAAGAAGATCGTGGAAATAAACGGGGGGTTGAAGGTTGGGGGGTGTGTGGGGGGGAAGAGCCTTAATCATCATTGCTCCACTTCCTATTCAACTGCCTGTATTTAAGGAGTTTCTGTCTTTTCTCTACTGGGGGATCCTACTAAACTGGTTGAAATGAAAAAAATCAGACTATCAACCTTGAGGGAATATCTGCTAGTTTTCAGGGTTTGCGGTTTCAGCCGGTAGGAAGGCACACAAAATAAAAGATGGCTAGCCAGCTGTTTTAACCTCTTGCACCTGGCTCCAGAGCTGGGGCTCACCAGGATTATTCAGTTATTCGTGTTATCTGTGCTTGAATATTTATAGTGTACGATCTAGAGATCCACACAGTGCATTGTAGCATCTCTTTATCCTTTAGTTTTGGGCTTTTTGGACTTTGCCAACATAAACATGTATTCAATAGTTTTCATTTTTATGATAATGAACATAGAGGGTCAATGAAATATAGAAGGAAAAGTCGTAAATCTGCAAAAGTGAAACCTACCCAAGGAACAAAGAAAGGTCAGGTAAACCATCTGTGTAAGTCACAGTAATAGTACCTGCTGTTTGGTTTATGCAGTGGTACTGCTTTATTATTCTCTAAAATGGAACTTATCCGCTAGATCAAGTTAAAACTAAAGGAAGGCTGTGGAGGTGGCAAACGACATTGTGTGCATCTTTCAGAACAGGGCGATAGATGTGTACCTTGATTTTTGAATAGTTTAGGTTTATTTGTGAAGATAGTGCACCATCAAAGAACATATAAAGGAGGCTGAGAAAAATCACTGTTTAATATTGCAGAATTTACTGCTTCCATTCTGACCATGAGCCTAAATTTACACAATGAAATTTGATTATCTCTAATAACAATATTAGATCCTGCACTGGATGGATGAGAATTGAGGTGGTTTTGTTGATTGCAAGGGTTTAATGTTGCATTTCAGAATCTGATGTGGTTTAGCCTCCCTTCCATTAACTGGAAAACCCCTGAGGTTTTACAATTATTTCTTAAAGATAATACATTTAAGATTGCATTGGTAGGCTGAAGAAAAGTCATAAAGGCAAGAAGGGAAGCCCTTAATAACTCTTGAGATTCAGACATGTTCAGCAGTTAGATTGGCTCTGACTTCACCAAGGGTCGACAATGTGTCATTTCCATGAAGCCAAATTGCCCTCTGCCTATATGATATTAATGTGCAAATCAATATTTCAGGGATTAAATTTCCCTTCTTCATTTTTTATGGTTTCTACCTCAATAAGTCTCAAGTCTATTAGAAGAGGCTGGATGATTTAAAATCTTTCACTGCAGAATGGCTTGTCGTAGCCTTGTTTCACAGACCATTTTTTGGATTTTCGTTATAAAAGACTAAAGACATTCCAAAGAAGTTGATAGTCAATATAGGGACATGCTCACTGTTGTAAAGTCCTTGTTCGATTAAGAGCTAAAAAGGTATTGAAAATATAATATACATGCTTATATAATATATATACATTCTACTGCTTTAAAAATATTGTGTTAATCACCTATTGATTTATTTCAAAATCAATTGAAGCTCCTTTCTTATTAGTGATTTGTTCAGCATTCTTCAGCCTTGTTGTTAATTTTCTTAAGCAGCATGCATGAATTAATCTGCTAGTAGAATGTGCTTTGGTGTGTTTTTGAAGCATATTTAAATCCAGACGTTTTTACCTCTTTAGGCTAAGTAGTGTGAGCAGTTTAGTATTGTGGGAGAACCAGGAGACTTCGAATTCAGCATTGTTTTTATGAAGCTAAGGGGCGTTTTGCAGATATTTTATGATTTATGCTCATGTGCCTATCAGTAATGTTTATTGAGAGTTTCCATTGAATATTCAGGATTAGTTAAAAATTAAAATGGAGCTATCTGATCTGGAAGGAAACAATACATGACAGAAAATTTAAGTCAAAATATGAGGTTGTGATTTTATCACATAATCTTGGGAAGGCCCTACTGTCTATCATTTAGTGTTGTTTTATAGTCTTAGACCATCTGGACTAGGTTCCGCACAGCTGCATGAATTTCATATGTGATAGAACATTTTTTCCATTCAGTGTGAAATGTTCCTTCCTAAAAACGTACACCAGACTCGCTTAATTTAGTCTGCTAAAAGAAATGCACATGAAAAAGGACAAAAGGCTCTTTAATCTCTGCAAGCTGTTTGTTTTTCTTCAAGATTCCTGTCTGTTTGGGTTTGAAAAGTCATGTTTATTGAGCAGATGATTCTGAGGTGTGACATTAAGATAATATATGATTTTTGTGCTAGTTTCTGCTCTCCTAGTTAATTTGCAGATCTACTTTTTATGCCTGTCAAAACACAGTTAATCTATTCTTATTTACAATTAATCTCAATAAAATTAATCTTAACTATGCCTTAGTCAGTAGCTTAAAATATCTAATTATATTCAATTAACTGCTGTCATAGTAATTAACACTGCTTAATTGCCTCTGCATATATTTATGTAAAGCTCATTAGTTACTGCTTGCTCTTTTTCCCTTTTCTCGTTCCCATTTCTGTGGATCTGAGAGCATTGACATAAAACCTTGACTAGTTTTTGACAATTCGAGTCTTGAAGACCTGTGACAATGGCAATACATGTGTTTGTGACCTGTTAGGTGGGTAAATATTTGTGTTTTCATATGCAAAAAGGTCACCAGAGCTGGGTCTCTAAAGTACTTCCAATCCAGCTCCCTCCACCTCTTGGCCTTTCTCCTACCCCACCACACACAAAAATGTTTTCTAGCCTGTTGATAGAAATATGAGAAGCCAGGTTAAGCTTTGTGTTTATAAATGAAGAGCTTTTCTGCATCTGCCTTGGGGCTGTACCCAGAAGGCAGAGCTTTGCTACTCCAAATTCATTCAAAGGGTTAAAGACTTGGCCAAGGTTCAAACTGAGAAGCGCCCAGGGAAAGTGCATGTGAATATGTACAAGTTTCATGTAATTAGTGCTTAATTATATTAACATATGCAAATTGTCAACTTAGGAGCTTGTTGAGCTGGCAAAGATCAGCCAGGCACAATTGCCGTATTGTTCTGAAACAATAATGGATTTCAAGTTGGATTGTGAAAACACATAACTAGCTATCTAATTTAACTCATACCATGGTGAAATTTCATTAGTCTCCATGGAGACTGGTTTAATTGTGCTGACTAATGTTCTGGGCTGCAGAGTGTCCTAAAAAGAAAGCGTTGTTTGCCTAATCCACCTTACAATGACACTTGTTTGTACATGTTTCCCTTGTGTGAGAATTTGCATATGCAAATAAATAGTTTCTCTGCCCCATTTGTCATGGCTGTTCATTACCCATGAAGAGGACATTGTTACTAGGCTGTTACTGAGTCTCCCAAGACAGGATAGTGTCAACCAGTCCAGCCACATTCTTTCATAATTTGTTTCTGATTAATAGACCAGAGTGAGGCTCATTCTATTCAGGCCTCTGCAAAGGGAAGGTCAGTTCTGTCACTGAAAAGAGTTTCCGCAGCAACTGAAGTTTTTTTCTCTCCCTCCCCCTCCCCCCTCGTGCTTTGGCTAAAATAATCATATTTAAAATAATGTATTCTTGCTCTAAGGAATACCGCCACTAATAATCTCTAGTTTCCTAAAGCAAAAGATAGGAAAATAAAGGAGATTCTGGTATTGGAATATTAATCCTGTTTTTGACAGAAAGGTAAACTGATATAATTGCTTTTCAGTCGAAGGAATGGGGGTTTATACAAGTGTGAAAGCATCGGAAAAGGATTAGCATTTTTTTGCATAATGAAAAGCTCTGTTGAATAGGGCACTGAATGGTTGACTGAATGACTGAGATGAAAGGAAGATGAAAATGCAGGCTCCTCTTTCTTTATGCCTATGTTCAGCTCTCCCCAAAGTTATGTTTGTCCAAAACTTGAGAAAACAAGCAGAAGCTCAGATTTTAGCAAATTGCTAAGATGCCCTGAATTTACATCATCATGAGAAGTAACACGTACGAGAGTAGTGCAGCGAAAGGATAAGAAACACAGGTTTGTATGGAGGGGAGCTCCAGGAACATGACAGGCAAACCAAATATTGACTATTGGGTATCAAGGATTCCCAGCACTTTGCTTGGGGGAAAGAAAGAGGGAGGACAGGGGCCGGCAGGCAGGGAAGGAGCTGCTTTAAAAGTTGCCAATGGAAATTATGCATCAACACATAATAATCTAATAAAAGTTCGGTATTCAAGGAAGCAGGGTTTAGTCAATATCTGTTTTAATTATTAAACTGTTTCTCCTTTGGAAAAAGTTATGAATTCTGACTCAGTGCTAAGTGTTTAAGTGGTATAGGAGCCTTGCTGGGGAAAAAATTACTCTCTTTGCTCGCCTTTGAAAACAGAGAAAGCTTACCGAAATAGCAATTGATACATGCACGTAAGGAGCGGGGTGTTCAGTGGGACTGTGTCAGCATACTCAGGTTGGTTAAAACGTTTGGATTCCTGTAGATTCAGGTGGCCAGAAGGGCCCTGGCCTCCTCCTGCAATCAGTGCTGGTCCCCTCCGCCTCCAGCCAGCACAGGATCAGGCCCCCAGCCAGGGCTGCAACTGGTTAGCTGTTGACAATGTGATCAGTGCTTCTAATTATGTTCTCTCAACAGTAATTAGGGCAGTTAAAATACCATAAGTGTTGAGCCACTTTTGAAAGTGGGAAGTGGTTCTTTTGTATGTATGTAAATCAAATGCAGTGTGAATAATTATTTGTATGTGTGCATATTAAATAGGCTCTCTTTTTTATCAGGTCAACATAATTACCGATTTAGAGCTACTGTGGAAAACTCTTGGTAGTCAGACTAAATATTAGCTTGTTTCGAGGATTTTTTCCAGTTTGCAGAATGTTTATTTGTAAATGCTTGTTAGTTCAGTATTGGGCTTGATCATATAATATTTAAACATTGGAGATGCCTCTAAGAAATTAGGATTTCTAAGGAATAAATAAACCAAAACTGTAAATGCAGACAGTGCTTGGGAAGAACGGTCACAAAAGTAATCTCTTTTTAAAAGATAAAGACCTTCTGGAGGTTTTTGAATGTTTTGCTGCTTGCTTTATGAAATTCCTTAAAACTTCTTTGAAAGGAATATGCTTGGGGTATGCCTTCATTCTGGGAAGATCTTATTAGTTTATTTCTATAAGAAAAATGTGTTAATTAAAAAAATAAATTAATTTGTATTTTAAAATATTGTTAACCAAGCACCATGTGTTGTCTCTGGCAAAGTTCCAGCCACTGTAGAACTGGATAACACATGGGTTAATAATAACTTATGTGATGTCTGCATTCTTTCTGAATGGGCAGAATCCCAGCCCACCAAGATTCTGAGATTCAAGATTTTAAAGAATAAGATGTAACACAAAATATGTTTATGTGAACAGATGCACAGATAGGAGAAACTAAGACATGTATGAACTGCTTTTACCAAATAGGTATAACAAACTTTGTAGATTTTGTTTGGTAGTTGTTGAGATTTGTTGTTGTTTTCGAAAGGGGTAATAAACACACGTATTGATAACAGGATTTTGCAGACCTGTAGAGATAAACTTGTTTTGCATAAATAAAAGCAGGAAGTTCAGTCTATAATGCATGCCCACTCTATTCCTTTTTAATAGTCACTCTATAGCAGTTTTATACCACTATTTTCATTATTATTGCAAATTTTGCTGTGTTCTAAACTAACCAGAAAAGTTTGTGCCAGCCTGAAATATGGCAGACTTGTTGAGGAATTACGTTTGCAGCTTAAAAAAATATTCTGAGGAATGGTTTAGCTAAGTTATAAGGTGAAAATAAAAGTTTCCTGTATCAAGACACTCTATTTTATTTTCACATTACTCAGAATTGTCTTTCAATTAAAAAAAAGAAAATGGAGAGAGAAAGAGAGATATTTAGATTGCAATTTGTCTGAATTATATTCAGTTTGCTTTTTTTTATTTTTGAGAAAAAATTAAAGACACACATAAACTGGCATCTCTTTACAGATAAATCTAGCAGACTTAATACTCACAGTGATCTGATCAGTTATCCCAGCTCCTAAGAAGGTGTTATGGTCCTTCAGGTCAATAGTTCACAAACTAAAAGCTGTATGTACATGAAAGACCATGGTGACTCTGAAAACAAACATTTACCATACAGGCTGCAGCAGTGTCTGCAGAACAAGCGACATGCACACTGGATATACATTTAAAACTGCATTCAAATAGACAAATACTCTGTTTCTGCAACAAAGAAATACATACAAAAGGCCTGTCTTGATGTGTGCCTATGACGCATATAACCAAAAGAACGATATTCTTCCCATTCACCCTAAACTAAATCAACAATTACTGCCCTGAAATTAGGGGAATAATATGGGTGTAAAACTGGCAAGACAGACAGTTTTGATATTAGTGGAAAAAGAATCAGGCCTGTAGTTACCACTTGACAATAATTCCATAAAATTAAATTCGAAGGGTTTTGTCTCCTCTTTTTGTGCTCCCATTTCCATTTTTAAGGAAGGCACTGGAAGGTCTGTAAGTTAGAGGTTTTCCAGAGAGGCTGAGAGGGGGGTCAGTTCTCTTCCTTTTACCAGGTAACAGCAGAGCTGAGGGTCTGTGAGAGGCTGCTGCTGAAGGCTCGCTCCTCCCTGTTTTGACACAGAGGCTGCCTTATAAATTCACCTAATCTGAGATGACAAGGCACCTGTCACTGGTAGTGCTCCAGTGTTTGGGGCACTGATGGAAACCTGGAATAATCCCAGTTGTTTCCACATTTGTCTCAGAAGATGGTAGTGTAACAGATAAGAATAATCTCTTTTTCATGGCAAAAACATTACTTCTGTCTATCTGTTTGGGATGGTCCTTTGATTTTTGGTATTCAGAGACCAGAGCTTTTATAGCAAGAGAAGGGAAAGAAATATCCTTGGATTTGCTAGGCATTACATGATGTTTTCAAATGCAGGTGGTTTGCCTGTTTGAAAAACTATGGCTGTCCACCTTTAATTAAGATTCTCCTTGTTTACCACCTAACACTTCCCATGACTTCCCCACTCCAGAAAATAAGATTCTGAGTGAAAAGTAGCTCCCTAAACAGGGAATTTATTTCTGTGGGTTTTACTCAGGTCCTTTTCCATTTTGTTTTGGTTTTTTTTTTTTTAATTGAAATATGGTTATTGATTTTGTTTACAGCACCAAGGGTTTAAATTAAAGAAAATGTAACATTTCTAAAATAAATTATTTAGTTATATGGCATATGTCATCCCTCAATCTCTCAGTTCCTTTGAGTTTACACAACTGTTTGCAAAAAAATAATTTTTTTGCCATTGGAGTGCAGTTATCTCTGGGGTGGGAAGTGCCACCCCATGCACAGAAAACCATGCGCCACTCTGCTAAAACAAAGCAATGTGCTTTGGGCGTTTTTCCAGTGGCAGCAACTGGTTTCTGTAGGGAAGAAAAATATGATTTCTCACCGAGTCATCTGCAGTGCACTGGGACAGACGTTTCGGTTCCAGTGAAAGGCATCACTGGAGTTTTGAGTCCTAACTAGTCTGGCCTGTGGATTTCTCTCTCACTTGACGGGTGCTTTCTGCAGCATTTTTGCAGTTTCCAGTTTTGACTGAGGGCCTGTTCCGAAGTCCAGCGCCGCCTGATCGATTTCCCCTGGTTTGGATCAGGCCCTTGCAAAGAAGAGCGTCATCTGCTGAGGCACCCGCCGCAATTCCAGCAGCGGCAGGTCAGGCTGCCAGGCAGCCGCCCCCCTGGCCCGGGGGGAGCGCTCACTGAAATCACAGCTTTTTCCCGAGTGGGTGGAAAGGCAACAGGAGACAGCAGAGCAAAAAAATGTTAGTATTTAAATATAGCAGAAACTGGGAGCCTGACAATAACTCAGCTACTACAGAGTCAATTCAGCCATCTGGAGATGGTGACATGTCAAAAAGGGGAGGGGGGCAGGGGGAAGAAGAGGCGTTGTGAGGGAGAGAGAGTACTTAAAAATGAAGAATTTCATTCCATGTTGAAATCTATTCTCCATGCAGGATACAGCTTTAATGTTGAACAGCATAGCTCTCTGAGTGGTTTTGTGCATCAAAGACGTACATACTGGAGCACCTAGTGTCATGCCACAGCTGGATTCTAATGTTCCCGGACCAGATTTGTTTGACCCAGCACAGAGTTTACTGTTGAAATTAGTTTGATTTTCAATGTTATTATTATTTAAAAATAGATTTTGAGGCTGTTTGAATTTTTAAAACGCGTTCTCTGGTAATGATTTATAAACATTCCTGATTTCAGCTGTAGCTGTACAGAAGGGTTGAATCTGCTCTCAGCATATTTTTTACATGATTTTAATAATTGGAGGCAAATATACTGCATATCTTTTAGGTTCATTTAAAAATCTACACAATTTAAACAAACACTGAATTGTGTAATGGTTTGTCTGGGAATTACTTAGGCTGCACAACACAATAATATTTTATTAGCTGTCATTTGTTTTCAAGGAAGAAAATGGTGATTTTTATGTTGTGTGTTATGTGAAAACTTGGCACTGAAACAGGACAGTCCCCAAATGTGAATTTCTTAAAAAGGCAGGACAGTAGTTGCCCAAAAGGTGAAGACTTGAGAAAAATTGGGGTAGGTCATTTCTTTCCTGAAATGAAGCAGGGCACAGATTAGGAGCCATTAAGGTTTGCCAGGAGTTGCTGGTCATAGAAGCCTGTTTAAGTGCTCACTGTCAACAAGGAAATCATGGGCAGCACTTAAAGTGGCTCACCTCTGATTTATTCATAAACCTCACACGAGCACTTGGCTTTGTTGTTGCTCTGGTAAGGGGGAACTGATGCCAATAAGAACAGGAATAAAGAGCTTCTTGCATGGTCCAAAAGTGAATAGCACTTTATCTCAAAGCATGACCTTCATTCCCAAGATCTGTTGTGTTACAGTTGACTCTGCTAGATGTGTATTCTCAGATGAATTGCTAGAATACGTTACAACAAATATATACTTTGTAAACCCTCTAGATGTAACAAGAACCGTGTAACTGGAACTTAGGTTCTGACTTGACAGAAAGGTTGTGGTATTCATAGGGAGCTGAGCGATTTCCGTTTCAGACAGTGCTTTATGTTGGTGTTTTTATTGTGACTCAGAAAACAGTGTGATTATGTGGCTGTGATTCAAATGAAAATTTTATATTCTTTAAGGGATTTATTTGAGAAACATATTTTGATAAGAGCAGACACACAGAATGTGAAGTGATTCAGAGACTAAAGAGGAAAAAAAAAGTTGACTTTGTTTTTAGACATATTTGATGGCTGCTGCTGTATTTTTGTTTCTCTAAAAAAGGCAAAGTAGTGCTCGCAGTCCGCAATGGGGGAAGGGGCCTTTCGAAGACGGTCAACTACCATGTTTGCACTGGGGCAGAGGTTGAGTACAGTTACTTAAATCCCCAGAGAAACATTTAGTTAACGCTAGACTCTTTCTGATCCCGTCCGAGTCTGGTTTTCTTTCCCGCTTTTTAATGAAGTTTGTTTGTTGCTGTGTTTAGGTTGTGTTTTTAAATTCGCTTGCATTTTCACAACAGATTTGACCAAAAGAGTCATAATGGAAGACAGTGATGAGAGTTAATGATACGTCTTTGATAAAGCAGTCCTCGTGTGCAATCTGATCACAGCCATCAGCTCATTTGTCATGGCTGAAGTGAAAATGTCAGGACCAATGAGTGTATCAGTGCTGAAGGGGGCGAAAGGGCTTTTGGAGACACTTTTGTGCTGGGAGTGGGCCATAGCTTAGATGCAGCTCTAGGGAAATACTGGGATTAGCCAACTCTGTGCACAAATCCCTAGCATAACAGAATTAGTTGGGAAAATGAGGTTTGTTAGGGAAAAAAAATCTGTAGAACTGCTCTAGGCTTCAGCCCAGGAACTATGAAAAGCAGTAAAGCATTTTATTAAAATAATTTTAGCAATGTGAACGTGTGCACATTCCAGAGAAAATCACAACTGGTAGCCAACATACTGACACAACCCATCCTAATGCATTTTGCATATGTATGTGGATTTTCTTATAAAATTAAAAAAAAAGTGCATTAAAAAAATATGGTGTTTACAATCTTAAAAGAAGGTTAGAAGGTTTACTGAATTTGACACAGTGGAAATTTATGCAACATTAAAATACAGACTGATGCTGATGATCTTTTTGCATGGGTTAGTTCAAATAAAATACAAGGATAGTCTCCCTGCTGTAGACGCTTCTTTACTCAGGGGGTAATTCATAATATAAAAACATACTGATTGCCAAACTGGGATTTTGTTGGGTCCAGCCTTTTTCTCTCTTTGGCTAGTCTGTGCAAAATGCTTCTGAAGAATATCACAGTAGGCAGATGTAGGATAACCTATTGTATATGCCTGCCTTGCCAAGACTGCAAATGCAAATTTTTTAGACCTCTGAAAAACAAGTTTTAATATCCCTTACAATTTAGGTTTTTGTTTTTTTCACATTCATTACAATTACTCTGGATAATTTTGGCAGCCAGTTTCCATTCTTTTTTTTAAATCTTGGGAGATTCATGGTTTCAGTGGTATCCTTCGGCAGTGAATCCTACTGTCTAGCCCTTTTGCTCCTCTCATCATCAGGTTTTAATTTGTCACAGCTTAGCTTTCTTGGAAACCTGCTACTTGTCTGCTGGAAAGCTTTGTCTTGCTTCCTGTTACATACCTAGGAAGAGCACGGTGCTTTTCCCACTGCGTTGTCCATAAAAATGCTGAAGAGATATTGGTTTCTTTGAGGTCAGGATCCTTCTTGCCAGACCTATTCAGCTGATGTGGAACAGTGTAGGTGTTTAACCAGATAATCCCACTACCTGCACTATGCCAGCCCAAGAGGAGTGAGTGGGAGCGAGTTATTCCATCTCCAGTGTGTGGAGCAGTTACTGAGAGTTGTCTGGATACTAGATTTGTGTAGCTAATTGTCTCTTGGGCTACACCAGTTAATAATGGCTATTTACCTGCTTTGCTGTGTGCCCCGTGTGTTTGATACTGCAGAACTTGGGTGTTTTAACTTCCCACATCTGCGCTGAGGGCGTTCAGCGGGCTGTCAGCGCTGGGCTGAGAGCAGTTTTTCCCTTTGTTTGGTGCTGCTATTAAAGGTGCTGCTGCGAGTTTATCATCTTTCCTTTGGTTTTAACGGGAGACTGAGAAGAAAACGATCGTCACCTCGGTTGTCTCACCGATCTGGTGGCTGCCACCATTCCGCACGGCCTCGGAGTGGGAGCAGCGTGTGGCGGTGGCAGCTCCGGCCCTCACCGGGCTCTGCGTTATTGGCACGTCTGCATTGCTGCTGTGTGATGCATGGCGTTTGTCTGGGCTGGAAATCTCTCACTTCCTAGGTCTTTCCCAAAACTTGGGCATAAGTTTGGGGGCAGGCAGGACTGGCGCACATGCTGATTGGAGGGGGTGGAGAGGAGGGGATGTGTGGCAGAGCCCTAGGCTGTGGCTCAGGTGCCAGGCAATTGCCTCTGGTAAGGCCAGGCTTCCTCGCAGCAGGCTTGCTGCTAGCATGTGAAACCAGCTCTTGTGGTCATGGGCTTCGGGCCCGTGGTCCTTCTGGGCCTTCTCATGCTGTGAATGTGACCACAGGGACTAAAGATACCAGGTAACCTTGAGTCTGGCATAAAAATGTGTAATAAAACTGCAGCCACCAGTCTTTAAACCCCAAACACTTCCCTGTTTATGCGTGTCAGTGTGAGTGGCAGCAGAAAAGTAATTTATTTAATCTAACTAGTACTTATCTTTGTTAGGAGTCACCTGCAGATTTCTTCCATTTCATGTACAGTGGATTGTCCTTTTTCAGATAATGTGCTTGTACAACCTTTTTTTTTTGTTTAATTCTATTGATTTACAATATTGAAGTGATATATCTGATACCTGTTTCCTGCACTTTGACTGTACGTAGTCAAAGAAGCTGATGGGATTCTTCCCTCCCTTCCACAAGCCTTTAGGTGTTTTAAATGTATAATTATAATTGCATGTCATTTGATAGCTGCACTAATTGCTGCCAACCATTGTCTGTTTGCACTTAATGCTGAAACCTGATCAACATCCTGCTTTGGTTGATGTTTGGTGGTAAACTTTAATTAACTCTTATTGCATTGAAGAAGAGCTCAGTCTCTGTGCTAACTAATCATTTACCTTCATTATGTCCTGACAGCTCCACTTGTTCCTGGTACTAATAGATACACCAGTCAGTAAATAAACCTGCAAACCTTCATGCCTTCAAGTTGTTCCTCATTGATATTTTGTTGCTTAAAGTATAATGGCGTAAAGATAATTATTTCAGTTAGTTTTGTATCTCTGCTTTTCCAGACACTGATCTCAAATTGCCTTTTTCATGCCAGACAATACAATTTTAATAGTAACTGTAGATTTAAGATAACATTATTCCTTCAGCATGGTTCCTACATACATGCATCTTTTGAATCAATACAATTAAGCTTGTCTCCTGTTGGAATTCTTGTAATTATTTTTCTTGAAATACTTTTCCTGTAATGATATTGAAGTTAAAGTAATCAGGTTACTGGCAGATCATGTAAAATTCAACTCAAAATTGCTGGCTGCTTGATTTTAATTTGTCTGACATCAAGTTTGTTTGAAAAGGGATAATATGTGGTTAAACCAAGGAGCTTATAATTATGGTTGACATTTGTTTGTTTATAATGAAATCTAATTAAAGTTCATACATTTTAAAACACCAAAGTTAATTACTGAATTGCTCACTTCACTTATGCACAGCAGTCAAATTAACTTGCAGAACAAAAAAATGACAAAAGACTATGCATAATAAAAACAAAATGCCCAGCTGATCTTGGCAGTACAAAACAAATTTGCCATGATAATATTCTAGAAAAAAAGTGCTTTATTAATAACTAAACTGTTTAAAAAACATCCTGTATTTTCACTGACCAGACTGACTTAGTAATAGAGTAATATTTAAATGTTTAACATGATTTACAATACCACAGCCTTTTTTTTTTCAGATGCATAATTAGAAGAGTCTTGCAGTCTTGTAAATCTGCTCAAAAGCAAGATTCTTTATATTTTGTTTTTATCAAGACTCTTTCTGAACTTATCTGGAGTTGTGGTGTCTCCCCAAGACCTGGACTGTTTGCTTGACTACCTGCTTCGTGGTAACTTTTAGAAAGATAATTGCAGCATTTTTAGCATGCAGGCAAAAAAGTGCTGTAATGTTTATTTCACAGTTTGTTTTGAGACAACAAAGCAGTTAGGTGAATGCTGTAGAGCCACTCTGACTCCCTAGTCATTATTTGTTACTTCTGCCATCCATTCTTACCTTGCAAATATGCTGACAGAGGGCACATCCAGACTTCAGTAAAATCACAAAGCTTGTGATAATTC